>NC_056749.1:582343328-582345828 GCF_019279795.1 Protopterus annectens
AGTTTGTCGTCGGACCAACCTCTTAGCCCAGGCAGCCGTGATCTCCCTCATTCGGAGACTAACACTGATAATTTCAGTTTGGCCTCGCTGTTGCGAGACCTTTCACAACGGATGGATGCTTTCTCGCTTAAGCTTGATGTACTCGAAAAGCGTGACTCGTTTATGAACAAAGCCAAGCCAACCGGATCCTCAGGAACACCAGTAACCGTTGACACAGTAGTTAATGGCAGCACGAATGCTGCACCTTCTAATGTTTCTACAACAGACCTAATACCACTGGGGCAACGACCACTCGAGCCTTCGCCATCGAACCTAGTTTCCAATTTCAATGGAAACATACAGGAACAGGGTCACCTTACGCTGGGTCCTAACTTACAACACCAACAGGCACCAGGAGTCCCCAAAATAAATGAGTGGATTAACAACATGGACAACATGATGTTCACTCCAGGATATGAGCCGTTGGCCTCAAATGCTGGGAATGTGCCAGTAAGTAATGACACTATAGTTGATAATTTGAAAAAGTTTGACATTAGTCTTTTAAAATTAAAACGACTACAACTAGACGTGCAATACTTTAAACAATGTCATGTCGAAAAATTGATTCCTAAAGGGTTAAGGTCATCTTTCTGTCCTACAGGTCTATTTTTTGACCCTGACTTTAACAAGGAGTTAACACTATTATTTAATGTACAAGGTTTACAACTCCTCGAAGTCTTGATTAAATACTATAACATCCAGATAAACAAATTGACCAAAGAAGTTTCTGACTTGGACTCCACTCTTAAGAATGATTTAGACTTTGAACGGTATAGGTTCGATTACACTCGGACCTTTACAAGTATAGATTTGTTTATTGAAAAAGCTAAAGCTACCAAAAATAAAAAGCTCATGAGGGATAGAACAGCATACGCTAACAACACAGCGTATGCAAAACTTAATTGTACATCTAATATTGCTCTGACAGATCCAACGAATGGTGGCCAAGACCAGAACTTTGTTTCTGATATTGACAATTTTGACTATGACTATGAACGGATGGAAGCACCAACTGTAAGACGCAGTAACAGAATACAAGAAAATGTTAATAAAAATGGGCCACCACATTATGTTAACAATAGAAAGCCAAATTATAACAACAATTCTAATGACGGTCGTTTTTTAGGACCACGGAACTTCAAACCTCAACAAAAGAAATGGAACAAAACCAGACATTAACTTTTTTGACTTCAGTCAACTGTAATAATTTTACTGTAAATCCCACAGATGGACTGATTGTACCTGAAATTACGACAAGTGAAAACAGTCATTCTTTGAATAATTTGACTATTTTGACTAATAAGAAAGGTGACTTTAATATATACAATTTTTCTAGTGTACAGCTGGATCCTTGTCTTATTGAATTACTTGCTTATGGTAACACGTTTGTTCCTACAAGAAAATGTAACATTTGTAGGACCATTATTGACTTAAAATGTTATGTAAGGAAGCTTAACTTGAACATTCTTTTCAGTAATACCAACGCCATAAAAGACCATAAACTGAAACTAGCTAGTACATTTAATCCTCCCTTACATACGGCACTAGCTTCTTTTGAAAAATCTTGTGAGATTGACATTAGGAGTTTAAGATCTAAAACTGGGTCGATGAAAAGACAAGTTAACTTCAACACAACCATTGAACAAAACTTATGCCTTAAGCATCTCTGTTCCTCGGCAACCAGGGTTATAAACCAGATAAAGGGGGTGGGTTGGTTATTTTTGACAACCACTCCTATATTGAAAAGATGGAACAGATACTAACTGGTCCAGCGTACACTCAGTCTTCAATTAATGAACTCAATATGTCTAAAACCAGAATAAGAGGTTATTTTAGAGACGTTCATAGAAGGTAAAATAGACATAGATACATTCAATTACATTGATATTAACATGTCTAAAAATCCTGTGATCTTTGGTGTACCAAAAATCCACAAAGATCTATATAACCCACCTTTACGTGCATTAATTGATGGACGTCTTTCGATCACCTACCCCTGCGCACAGTTGGTAGATAGGATTTTAGCTAAATACCTAAGATCTCTATCCCATATTTGTAAGGACTCATGGTCCTTTCTCAACAGTATGAATGACACGGTGTTTAGTAACTCTTACAACTTTCTTACGATCGATGTGGTCGATCTTTATACATCGATCCCCCACGTAGAAGCAGTGGAATGGGTATCTCTCATGCTTGAAGATTTGGGTGCAGTTAGAAATGAGATAGATATAGTGTCAGAATTGTTAGACATTATACTAACATCTAACTATTTTATATTTAATGAAAAAGTATATCTGCAAAAACAAGGCATAGCAATGGGGTCACCTTGCGGAGCCACGGTCGCCAATTTATTCATGGCGTACTGGGAGAAATTTTATTTCTTCGAGAACATCAATAAGGAGAAAATAAAACTATACACGAGATACCTGGACGACATCTTCATCTTACTTGATGGAGATGT
>NC_056749.1:582360828-582370828 GCF_019279795.1 Protopterus annectens
TGGTTTGGTTCACAAAATGTGTGCCATTGTCACTGTCGATCTTTTCCGGTATTCCAAATCTAGGAATAATTTCTTTAACAAGGACTTTCGCAACAGTAGCTGCATCTGGATTTTTAGTCGGAAAAGCTTCCACCCATTTGGAAAACATATCTACAATGACAAGACAATACTTCTTATTTTCGCATTTGTTCAGTTTTATGAAATCCATACATATAGTATGGAACGGATACGGTGGTGCAGGGAAACTCCCCTGCTTGGGCTTCAACGCCCCTTGTGCATGATGTTTATTACAAACGTGACATGACAAACAAAAATTTTTAGTATAGTTCATGAATCCATATGTTGTGAACACTCGGTTCACTAACTATATCATCCCCCCTGTTGAGACATGGCATTGCCCATGGCTCAACAAAGCTGCATATCTAAACAAGTTAGATGGCAATATCGGTTTTCCCTCTTTGGAGATGTACAGCCCTTCTTTGAGAATTGCTCCTCGTTTTATCCATCTTTGTTTCTCAACCTGCGTAGTAAGTGTCTGCATTGTTTTCAACATTTCTAAGTCTAAAATCTCAGAAGGTTGTAATTCCTCATTCAAAAGAAATGCTTCTGAAGCTGCCTGCTTTGCAGCTGTATCAGCCCTTGCATTACCTTTAGAAATTCTATCCTGTTGCTTGGTATGAGCTATGCATTTACAAATAGCTACTTTCTGAGGTAACTGAATAGATTCTAAAAGAGCTAAAATAAACTGCGCATGATTAATTGGTTTGCCAGTAGATGTTATCATTCCTCGATTTTTCCACTGTTGCGCAAAAACATGTACAGTAGAGAAAGCGTACTGGCTATCAGTAAAAATGTTTACACATTTACCCTTTGCTAAGGTCCATGTCCGTGTCAAGGTAATCAGTTCTGCTGCCTGTGCAGATAAATTGTGTGGTAAAGATTTTGCTTCTATAATCTTAGTATCAGAAACTACTGCATATCCTGCTAGGTTCTGTCCTGTGGGACCCCTTTTGCATGAGCCGTCCACGTAATATGTCACCTCGGCATCATCCAAGGGAACATCCATTAGATCTTTTCTAGGCAGTGTCTTTTGCTCAATCTCCTGCAGGCAGCTGTGCGGTATGCCATCTGCAGGAGTTGGAAGCAAGGTAGACGGATTCAAAGTTGTACATCGTTCAATTGTCATATGAGGTTGGCTCAACAGTATAGTCATACAGGAATGATGCCTAGCAGGAGAAAGATATGCTACTTTTTCTTGCAGTAAAATAATCGCGACTGCATGAGACCCTCTCAATGTGAGAGGGTAGAACAACACTACTGAGGCCAAAGCCTGTACTGCCATTGCAGCTGCGACTACTGCTTGTACACAGTGGGGCAATGACCGCGCCACTGGGTCCAGTTGCGATGAATAGTAAGCAGTGGGGCGTTTTGTCCCCATGCTGTTGCGTTAGCACTGATGTCATATTTCCTTGCTTGCAATCTACAGTTTGGAAAAAACGTTTATGATAGTTTGGTAAACCTAAGACTAATGAGGATGCTATCAACTGTTTCAATTTGCAGAAAGCAGATTCTGCTTCTGGTGTCCATTGTAATAAATCCTGTGCTGCCATAGGCTTCTTGTATATCAAGTTGGTCAGCGGTGCAGATTCCAAAGCATAGTTTGGGATCCAGCTCCGACAAATGTTGGTCGTACCCAGGAAGGACATCATTTCCTTCTTGGTAGTGGGTTTCGGTGCTTGTAAAATTGCTATTTTACTGTCCTCATCTAATGTTCTGCCCTCTTTGGATATTACATATCCTAGGTATCTGACTTGCTTTTTCCAAAGCTGCAATTTGTTTTTATTTACTTTATGTCCCTGAATAGCTAAAAATTGTAACAATGCTACAGTATCTTCCTTACAATCTTGCTGGGTGGGGGCTGCCAGCAGGATGTCATCAACATAAAGTAAAATCTGACTGCCTCTTGGTGGGGTAAATCCCACCAAGTTGCTTGCCATCTCTTGTGAGAAAATTGTTGGGCTTTCACAATATCCCTGTGGTAGTCACGTGTATGTATACCTTTTCCCCTGAAATGTGAATGCAAACCAATGTTGGCTGTCAGGGTGTGTCGGTATAAAAAAGAACGCATTGCTGATATCTACCACAGAAAAATATTTCTGCTGAGGTTTTAAATCATTCAACAGGAAATAAAGGTGCATTACATGGTGAATCAAGTGATTCCACCAGTACTCCTTCCTTAAGTAAAGCTGCTATAATAGGTTTGATTCCTACCTCTGCATCTTTTCTCAAGGGATACTGTCTCTTTTGTGGTCTAAATGCTGACTTTGGTGTAATAGTAACTGGTCCCGCTGTACGAATAAGTCCCACATCTGATTTGCCTGTTGACCAGAGAGTTTCTGGTATGCCTTGTAAGGCATCTTCTTCCTCTTCTGATAAGAGTGCTAATCAGCTGTCCTCGCTTGACTGCAACTGTACAGCTGGATGTGTCTTTGTTATCCAATTTAACTTCTGCTTTTGTACTCCCTGTTCTGACAGTTCTAGCTCTGTCTGTTTTTCCCACCTTGTGACTTTTTCTCCTAGGTCTGCCCATTTCACATTTTTGTCCTTAGCTAAGCTTACATGTGGTAATCGATTAGATTTATAAAGTGCAAAGAATTCCTGGGGTAATGAACAGCTAACTACACTGTTCCCTTCCATATCCCAGTACAGATTACTCAATACTAATCTGTTTGCACGGTTTCTAAACAACTCTTGTTCATATTCCTTGTCAGGTCCTGGTGTGTTACAATAATACAGAGTACAGTGCAACAGTTGTTGTTTGTCAGTGTCAAGGGAGGGGAACTTGCTGATGGCTACGTTCATCAGCTCTTCGGTTACTGCCCCTGGACCAGTCGTAACTAAGTCCTGGCTGTACCAATAAAATGTTTCACACTCCGATTGCACTGCAAAAGTATCAATTTGTCGCTGTGCTTCCATACCCTGCATAGTTGGAACTACTGCTATGCCAAATAGCTGCATAAGGTCTCTGCCCAAAAGGTTTACTGGGCATTTTGCAGAAACAACAATTTTACTTTTCTGGGTTAACCCTGAAACAGGATCAGTTATCGCAATGTTATGGGAGAGGGGCTCTCGATACAGCTGTCCATTAGCTGCTTTCACTAATATGTAATCAGGTGACTCTGAATTCTCTGGTAGTTTGGAGGGGTGTATCAAGGTCCGTGAGGCCCCCGAGTCACACAAGAATGTGACTTCCCTCCCCTGTACCAGGAGTGTAACTTCTGGTTTTGTGTCTGCTAAATAGAGCTCCAAGCTCAATAAAGCTAAGTCTAAAATTTCATTTTCTTCACTATCTGTGGCTTCATGCACTTCCTCTATTTCTTCTGTCACATCCTCTACTCCCTCTATCACATTTACATTTGTCTTTTCGTGGCTATTTCCTAGTGATTCCTTGCTATCATATAGTCAGTCCTCACCCTCCTTATCTTCCGAAGTTGCCGTCTTGTTTTTCTTGCAATTCCTTGCTAGGTGTCCCTTCTTACCGCATTTAAAGCACTCCCCCCTTTTCTTTCGCCCTTCAAAGTCCTCTGATCGTTGATTTGTTTCCCTGGACATTTTTCTTGCCCTTTTTCCCGGACTGTGCTACATAAACTTCTGCTTCATCTTCTACAGAAAATACTTGGGCTTTCTTTTTCTTTTTACTGTTAAAATGCCTTTTGGCATGTCTAGCATATTCAAGTAGTGACTGTAGTTTACTTGTACGATGATCTACCATATGTTTTGTAATAAATCTGCTTATAGGCAAAATACTGCCTTTTAAAAATGCATTCTTTAACTGCTGCTCATACGGGGAATCATGTGTTTGATCTCAGGTACCTGCATTCCACAATGGTTATTAAAACACTCTAATAATCTAGCATAATATCTGTCAACAGTTTCACCTTCTTATTGGATGCATTGATTAATGCAAGTCCAGTCTGCCCCAAGTTTCCATTTCTCAGAGATTCGGTCTGTAAGACCTTTCACTCTGTTGTCTAGTTCTGCGCTACTATGTGGGAGGGGTCTGTGTTCTGAGTCACGGGGATTCCAGTTGCCACTGATCATGTGCCAATCTGGTCCTACGATTTGTCTAACTACTTTTTCTACTTCCTCTCCGTTCAAGTTATAACTTAACCTCATGCCTTGTAGGTCTTCTAAAAATTTTCTAAAATTAACTTTTGGATGGGGAATTCCCTCAGTGGCTTTCCGGATATCTTCTGGTGTCCACGGTCTGTATACTAGGAGAGTTGGGTCCTGTTCATCTTGACCTGCCTGAGGATTTGGTACTTCTATTAGAGGGCACATTTCTTCCTCACTTAAAGGCTGTGAATTTCCATTCATTTGATACAACTCAATGTCCCTTTTTGAGTTTCCTGCCCGTGTTCGAGACCTGGTCTCGACGGGATCTCTAACAAATGGTTTTGCTTTTGCAGGAATAGCTGGATATCGTGGAGGTGGACCAGCTTGCCCGCTTGCTTCGTATTCTGGTAAGGGAAGCGGAGGGGGCGGAGGGGCCGATGCTATTACCAAGTTATTATCCTCTTTATCTAGAAACGTTGCTTTCGAATTATTACTCTTTTGTTCTCTATGGTTTGCTTCCTCAATCCACCTGTGTGCCTGAGGAATTCCTAATTGACGTTGCTTTTTCACCCGACCTCTGGAATTGGTTTTAAGCTGTTTGATAAGTTTAATAAGCGAGGATTTTTCTAATTTACCATCAAATTCATACTTATTAACCCATTTTGAGTAGTATTTAACATTATCGGCACGTTGTAATTGCATAAATTTCACATCTTCAGTTAACAGCAAAGTTTGGGATCTTTTCGTGCACTTATTTCCCATTTTATTTTAACCTTTGAAATGTTACGTAACCCTTCTTGTTTTTACGTGGTACCACGATTTCTCTTTTTCACAGTCTGTCTAGAATAACTGCCTACCTATTCTGTTTCCCTGATCTATAACAAGACTGCAGTCTTCCTGTCCCTGACTTGTACAAAACAAATCCCCTGACAGACAATGCACATCAAGTCCCTGATCTAAAACAGAAAAAGGTAAATCTCACCTTACCTGAGCCTCCGTGATTGATCGTCTGGTTCGAGGTAAACCCGCCCTTCAGTCGCAGATCAGAACAGTGGCTGGCCTCTTTTGGACGATAATTCAGTCGGAGGTCTTTTCAAATAAGAAGAACCGATGTGGTTTCTTCCCCGTACGGTTTCAAGCCACCTGGCCTGTCTGATCTTGTCAGAGTGGAGGTTTCCGGTCCGAAGGACCAATCTGTCAAAGGAAAAACTTCAAAGACCAATAGACGTAAGGTTCAGGTTAAGGCACTTTAATTCTTGCGGCAAGGAGACAAAAACATGCATGCAAAAATACAGAGTTTGTCTAACTAAATCAGGAAGTGAAGCCATTCTTATACTATTCTTACAAGACATTGCCTACTGAAGCTGACGTAGTAAATCACAAGCTTTCAATATTGTATCTGAAGTAGGAATGTTCATTTGTCTGCAACCTGTGGGTTACGGATCCGATATCCGATCCGAGCCGGCAACTTGTTTAAAGCTATTGGATCCGAGCTCCTAGCCCCTCCCTTCACCCATAATCCCCTGCTAACCCTCCATGACCTCAGATTTAGTTTGCCGCGCTTGTGATGGCAGGATCCTTTTTCTTGAGCTCCAGATAAGTGACTAAAAGTTAAACTTTTTTTCTTCAGAAAACTCTTTTATTGTTTAAATTAACTTTTATAAAGTGTGTCTGAGTTAGGTTCCCTATTTTTTGTTTATTTAATACCCTCCCTTCGCTGGTCGCTAGTGCGTGAGTGTTTGTGGTGTGCTTTTGGGGCCTGTGTGTGTGTGTAGTTGTTTTCTTTCTTTATTAAAAAAAAAAAAAAAGGGAATGGCTGAGGCCCCAAAAGCCATATTTTGAAATGTAGAGTGTGGCCATAAGCTCTCCCCAGCTGATGGCCACACTGTCTCGGGTGCTGGGGTTGAACACCTCACCTCGGGCTGTACTATCTGTGCAGCGTTCAACCCCAGGGCACTGAAAGAGCGGAGGTCGAAGCTGGTCCTGGCGGGACTTCTACCCCCGGATTCGGCTTTGGCCTCCGCTTCCTCTACTACTCCTGTGGCTCCATCACAGCCTGTGATGGTTGCCACTCCTGCCCCCCTGCCTCCGACTGGGACTCAAACTCCCACTAAAGTTTCGGAGGACAGGGAGGCCAGGAGGGAGAAATGGAGGGAGAAGCACCAAAAGCGGCGGGCCGAGACCTCCGTTTCGGCCCTGCCAGCTGGGCTTCTCCTCCATTGCTTCTAGGTCTCCTCCTCCTCGGCTCCGATCCCTTCTTTCTCCCGGGGCCGAGGAGGAGGAGACCATCCCGTTGAGGTCATCGAGGCGGCACTCCAGGCCTGCCTCGGTGGCCTCTTCGAGATCCACATTTAGTTTAATTGATGCAGACTTGGACGGATGATGCGAAGGTTCATCCAGGCCCAGCTGCAGATGGGAGTGCTCCTGCCTCCCCTCAGGGGAGCTCGACACCTTTTCCACCCAATTGCTCCTTCTCCGACCCGCTACCTGGGTTGGGCGCCGGAGCCGAGCAGCCTTGGAGCCGGGGTGGGTCGGCGCCGACAGTACTGTGTGCCGGATCCGACCCTACCCTCAAGTCTGTCGGATCCGACCTCTCGAGCCGTGGTCCGAGCTTTGGATCCGGGATTCAGTGTGCCGGCTCCATCCAGGTCGGAGCACACTGGTCCCTCGGATCCGGATCTCGGCACCGGCTCGATCCGTCATCGGATCAGTGGGAGCCGACTTCGGATCCATTAGAGTGGCTCTCCCTCGGCATTCGATGTTGTGGAGGGCTCTGTTGAGAGCATCCGGACCCCAGTCCTTGCATCGACTCCTCCCTGCACTCCCTCTCTGCTGGGCCAGGCTTCCATCACCCGGCCAAAGGGACAGCCTGCTTGATGTCACAGATAGTTCCATTGGAACAAGATGTCGCTGGCGAGGGCTCCTCGGACAGTCCCCCGAGGAAGCTCCCGCGAAGCATAAGTGCAAAGGAGGCACGTGGACTCCCTGAGTCCTTAACCGAGGACACGGACTTGGAGGAAGGGGAAGGCTCCCCAAGATCACCCCCTGAGGATGTCTCCTTTGGAGACATCATGGAGATGCTAAGAATCAGAGGTGGGTGGTCTGCCCCCAAGTCTTCCTCTGGCGAGTCCGTGTTTCTGGAGGCACTCGAGGCAGGCCCGTCTACCTCCTGGGTGTCCCCTCCAGCTGATCCCCTGGTGGACCTTATTACCACCAGGGCATGGAAGGATCTGGACACCGTGGAGCCAATACCCAAACGGCGGATAGGATTCTTAGCCCCCTCTGACCGGTCTCATTGGAGTAAGGGCCCCTGTAGATGCCATGTTGACAGCGGCAGCCACAAAGAGGAATTAGCTCAGGAGAGTCCTCAGTCCATCCACCGAGCAAAGAGTCCCGTTTGATGGATCGCTTAGGGAGCGAGTCTTTAGTTCAGCGACCTTCTCTGTAAGGTCTCTGAACTATATGGCATGTCATCAGGATGCAGCGGGATCTTATCAAAGAATACGCTGCATCCCCTGAGTCCATGTCGGAGGAGGATAAACAATTGTACTCCACCCGAATGGCCACTCTAAGATCTATTTCTAACACCTCTATGTGGCTATTGTCCCACGCCACAGAGGGAGCCGCTAGGGCCAGCGGAGCAGGCCTAGTCATGAGACGTCAGGCCTGGCTCCGTCATTGCGACTTTACGGAGCCCCTTAAAGTGTCCTTCGCGAACGCCCCTTTGATGGTTCTGCCCTTTTGGCAAAACAGTTCGCGAGACGCTTGTCCAGAGCGAGAAGGATGGGAAGACGTTGTCTGCCATCGGAGTCCGCTTTTCTGCTCCCCAGCGGTCCTTTTCAAGGAACCAAAAGGGTCAGAAGAAGATGTGGTTCCGAAAATCACAACATTCCCAACCAGCTCCGGACAACCAGTCCTACCGTGGCAGAGGTGGACAGGGAGGATGTCGCCCTAGGGGCAGAGGGGTTCTGAGAAATTTCGGGTCCAGAGAACCTTTCTCTGAATGGCCCGCACAGCAACCCTGAGGGGTTGCCCGGCTGCTCCACTCTGGAGGCAGTCGGGGGGCGTTTTTCGAAGCATCTAGCGGCATGGGAGTCCATCACAACAGACCGCTGGGTGCTTCGCATCATATCCAGAGGGTACAAGATACCAATTCTCCATGTCCCCCAATCCAAGAACCTCCCCGATGTACCACCCGATCACAGGGAGGTCGCAGCCGCAGAAATACAGCAGCTGCTAAGAAAAAGAGCCATCCAGCCCGTCCCCCAAGACCAGCTCAGATTAGGGTTCTACTCCAGGTTCTTTTTGGTGCCAAAAGACGGGGATCTGAGACCCATCCTAGACCTTTCCCGCTTGAACCTGTCAGTAACCAAGGAAAAATTCCGAATGGTCACTCTTCAATCTATCCTCCCCCTTCTGAGGGAGAACGATTGGATGTGCTCTATAGACCTCAAGGATGCGTATTACCACATCTTAATGGACAAACGATCCAGGAGGTTCCTTCGCTTCCGGCTGGGAGCCAGTCACTACCAGTTCAGGGTCCTTCCCTTTGGCCTCACCACAGTCCCCCAGGTGTTCACCAAAGTGTTAGCAGTGATTGCGGCCCACCTGAGACTCCAGGGAATTCAGGTCTTCCCGTACCTGGACGACTGGCTCCTGACCGCACCAGCAAGGCATCTACTTTGCACAGCCAGAGACTTCTTTCTCCATCTAGCCCCACAACTAGGCATTACTATCAATGTCAGCAAATCTCTACTGGCTCCAACACAGATCATAGAATTCATAGGTACCAGAATAAACACCAGAGATTTGCGAGCCTTCCTAACTGCAGAGAGAATCAGAAATCTTCAACTCCATGTGCGGGCTATCCTTCTTTCAGAGGCTTCACCAGCAGAATTGATCCTGAGGGCACTAGGCTCCATGGCAGCAGCCATTACACTCCTTCCATGCGCCCGTTTGAACATGCGAGTCCTACAATGGACTCTGTTAGTGCAATGGTCCTTCCTATCACTCCCTCTCCACCATCCCATTGCTATCAGCAAGGCTTGCAGAAGGGCGTTACTATGGTGGCTCCAAGCATCAAACTTCCATACGGGCCGACCCTTCTGCACCTCTGCCCCCATCGCCACGGTGACCACGGACGCCTCCGCCTCGGGTGGGGGGGGCATTACTCAGGCAGGACAGTCCAAGGCACGTGGAACGATACACAGACCTCCCTGCATATCAACGTTCTGGAGATGAGAGCGGTGCTGTTAGCGTTGCAAGCACTTCAGAGCTTCCTTCCCGCAGGAGCGATTGCAATTCACTCAGACAACATGTCAGTGGTCTGGTATATCAACAAACAGGGGAAACCAGATCTTATCCTCTTTGCTGCGAAGCCATGAGAGTGTGGGAATGGGCGATCTCCACCAACCGCTTTCTGATTGCAACGCACATTCCGGGAGGACCAACATCCTAGCGGACAAGCTCAGCCGCACCCTTCTTACCCCCACGAGTGGTCTCTCAATCCTCTAGTAGCGAAGCAGATATTCGCAACATGGGGCAACCCTGCTGCGATCTTTTGCATCTCCATCAAATGCCAAATCGACAATTTCTTCTCTAATCCCTCACCAGGGAATCTCCAAGAGACTCTGGTGCATGCTTGGCCACCCGGTCTACTCTATGCCTATCCTCCTCTTCCAATGATGTTGCAACTGTTACAGAAAGCCTCGCGGTTGGGGAGCAAAATGATTCTCATTGCCCCATTCCGGCCTTGACAAATTTGGTTCCCTTACCTGTGGTCTCACCTTGTGAATCACCCTTGGATTCTAGATCCCATCCCGGATCTCATCTCCCATCCATTGGACTTGCCAACTCCAAACCTGGACAATCTGAAACTGACAGC
>NC_056749.1:582375828-582380828 GCF_019279795.1 Protopterus annectens
ACCATGCCCCAGGATTCCCACTCCTCATTTCTTGATACACTGGAAAGTATTAGGGTACAACCCAACACCCTAATAATGGGCGATTTCAACTACCCCACCATTAACTGGGAAAACTACTTATGTACCAACTCTTTTGCTCTACGTTTTCTTCTTCTTCTTTCGGCATTTTCCCGGTTAGGGGTCGCCATAGCGGATCACCTGTTCACTCTTGATTGGCAGTGGAGTTTTACAGTAGGCACACACATGCACACATTCACACCTAGGGCCAATGTGGAGTGTCCAATCCACCTACAGCATGTCTTTGGAATGTGGGAGGAAACCGGAGCACCCGGAGGAAACCCACGCGACCACTGGGAGGACATGCAGACTCAACACAGAAGGCACCCCAGCCGAGGATTGAACCGGAGAACCTCTTGCTGTGCGGTGATAATGCTAACCGCTGCACCACCGTGGACACCCCTTGCTCAACGTTTTCTGGAATTCATAAATTCCAACGCCTTGGATCATCTTATTCTCACCCCCACCAGGGGCAGCAATATCCTAGACCTAGTCATTACCAACATGGGAACTGGTGTTCCACACCAGAGGTCAATTCCTCGTTGGTCAGATCCGACCCCAAGCTAATCACCCTAGACATCCACATCCCACCCCCAATTAGGGAAGCCACCGTAAAAAACTTCTCCAAAGCCAACTTCACACTTCTTAAGACAGAAGTGGCAAACTTCATGACACCCATGCAGACGGACAATAGAGGTACGACTGCTGAATCCTACTCAAATGCACTTTATAAGCACTTACACGAGTGCATGGATCATGCTATCCCTAATAGAACCAAGATGCCATCCTCCAAAAAAAGAAAGCCAATCTGGTGGTCCTCTGCCATAAACAAACTCTGCAACAGAAGAAAGAAACTATTGCAAAAAAGAGTAAAATCCCATGACTGGAGGAACTCCCTGGTCAACCTTCGTAAAAAGCTGAGATCCCTCATAAATCCTCTAAAGCTAGTTATGAAAACAAAATTGCCACTGACTCTAAAGACAACCACAAAGCATTCTATAGCTATGTCAAAAATCTCAATGGCAACACTCAGATCTGCTCTGAGTTACAGCACAATGGCACTAAATATATAGAACCAACTGATATTGCCAACATCCTGTCAGATAGGTTCACTGCTAACTTTACCCCCCTCTCACCCCCTAGAGTGCCATCTCTATACCGGAAGGATGCAAAGTTCCTGTAATCCAAGCTGCACAGGTAAAAAACACACTCTCCAAAGCCAAGAACACAACATCCATGGGACCTGACAATATCCCAGGCTGCATTCTGCACGAACTACAGAATTAACTGGCACCCTGCCTAAGTACCATGTTCAATCATAGCCTCATCTCAGGCTTTGTTCCCACTGAATGGCGCACCGTAACGGTTATCCCACTCCACAAAGGGGGAGCCACGACAGACCCCGGGAACTACCGCCCCATTAGCCTGACGAGCCTGGTCTGCAAGGCCATGGAACATAACATCATGGAACTCTTAAACAAAGAGATTGGTAATCTCCAAACTCTGGACCCTATCCAGTTTTGATTTATAAAAGGCAGATCATGTCTCCACTAGAAAACCTCCTCAGCTGGTCTACCCACCATCTCTCACAAGAAACTATAATTTTAGGTGATTTCAATATTGACTGGCAATCCTGTTCTGGCAACCGTTCAACCCATCATGTAAACCTTCATGGCTTTACCCAACTAGTCCAGTCGCAACCAGGATAAATAAAAACTCCAGCAAGCACACTACCCTGGATTGGATACTAGTCAGTAAGAGCCCCCAGTCATATATAACAGGCTGCTTATCAGATAGCCTCAGTGATCACTCCCCAACATTCCTACCCAAAAAATACCGATACTAAGCTAAACCTGTCATCTGCCGTCAAATACATAAAAAAATAAACTTTAACCTACTCTCATTCATCTCATCCCTCAAAGAATGTAACTGGCATCCTCTAAAGTACCTCAGTCTTAATGACACAGTTGAATTTTTTAATACTAACTTCCTGAGCATCCTTAAATACCATGCCCCCATATGACTTTCCAGAACCGAAGCACAACCCTCCCCATGGCTACAGAAAACCACTAAGTCAGAAATGAAAAACAGGGTTAAAGCCTGGGAGCACTGGCGCAAAACCAAAACCCCTTCAACTAGACAGAAATTCCTAGAACTACGCAGTAGAGTCAAAAAGCTAATAAAACAGGACAAATTCCAATACTACCAGTCTGCCCTAGACTCCTCCCAACACAGCCCCAAATAATTCTGGTCCTCCATAAACTCCATCCTCCACCCAGGTAAAGTCAGTACCCCTCCTCCTAACATCCCTCACTCCTGCGAAAATATTGCTACCTCATTCAACACACACTTAACACAAACCATACTATCACTAGCAAAAAACAACCCCCCTCCCTTCCAACCCACACCTTCAACTAGTAATCTCCCCACTGCCTTCTCTTTTTCTCCTGTACCTACCTCCAACATAAAAAAACTCTTAACTAAACTTAAGCCCACCAAATTAGCAGCAGACAACCTCCTAAGTGAATACCTACAAATCGCAGCTGATGCTCTGGCCTACCCAGTATCCATCTTGATTAACCGATCTCTGTCAGAAAGTTACATTCTCACACTGTGAAAAGTATCACATATAATTCTCCTCCACAAAGGTGGCCCCTCCACAGAACTAACCAATTACCGCCCCATAGGTATTCTCAATCCACTCTCCAAAATACTGGAGAGATGCATACACTCTCAGGTCTCAGACTACCTCCTTACTAACAACCTCCTTTCCAATTCTCAGCATGGTTTCTGACCAAACCATAGCAACACCACTGCCTTACTCTCCTTTACAAACACTATCCTTCAGCATAGAAACAATGGCTATCTCTCCTCTGCTACTTTCCTAGACCTGTCTAAAGCATTTGACACGGTCTCACACAAACAACTCATCTCTGTCCTCGATAAATTATCCTTCTCTCAGTCAGTCACCAACTGGTTTCAGAGTTACCTGTCTGACCGCCAACAATCTGTTGTATGGCAGAATGACATATCTCCCCAACTACCTGTCTCCATAGGGGTTCCCCAAGGATCCATCCTTGGAACCCTACTCTTCTCTGTTTTCACCAATAATCTAGCCTCTGCCACCAAACATGGCATACTCATACAATACGCAGATGACTCAACCATCATCTGCTCAGCGTAATCCCTACCCAAACTGCAAAAAGTCACACAGGAAGCATTTTCCTCTGTTAAAACTTGGTTATCCAATGCCCAATTAATACCCAACCCAAACAAAACTAAACTACTCATCTTCCAACCCACCAAACATACTCAAAACAACTCTACTTTAACATCACAGCAAAAGACAACACCACTATATACCCAACTGAACACACCAAATTGCTAGGAGTGGAAATAGACAATAAACTAAAATTTGACATTCACATATCCATGACCATAAAAAAAGTCCACAAAAAACTAGGAGCGTTATACAGAAAAAAGCAACTTCTCACCAAAGCAGCAAAGATTTCAATAGCAAATTCCCACCTTATCTCCAACCTACTTTATGCCTCTCCAATATATACCAACCTAAGGCAATGCGATCTAAACAAGCTAGAGACCTGCTACAACAAAATCGCCAAATTCGCCACAGGGGCATCCTACTGTTGTCACCACTGTCTCTCACTTTCTGAACTGGACTGGCTTGAACTCCCTCACCTCCTTCAATGGTATCAACTCTCACTCGCCCACAAACTAGTAAACCATCCACTAAATGTCCCACCCCTCCAGAATCTACTCCAACCCTACACACCACCACACCACTAAGATCCAGCAACAAAAATCACTTGCAGATCACTAAAGCCAGTAACTCTGCTGGTGAAGCAAAATTCTCTTGCGCCATAGCCAAATTATGGAACTCCCTCCCACCCACAATTACCTCCATACCATCATGCACCCACTTCAAAACTTTATTAAAAGCACACCTAAAAACATGCTGGCTATGCCCTTGCAACTCCCACTCTAATATCACCCACCCCATCCAACCACTACCTTTCTTTCCACCCCACTAACTACCTTGATTATAGCAAGCTCAGATGCTCATAAGCCTAGTACTTATTATACAGCAGGAACTTCTTATTGTAACATTTGTCAATGTCTGTTATGTACTTCGCAGATAAAGATTCTAGTTGTCTACTGATGTACTATGTTCTTCATCTGTAAATATGTTTTGTAATTAATTGCTATGTTCATCAAATTGTTAATCGCTATGTAATCCAATGTAACTACTGTCTGTTTATTTTAACTGTGGAGCTTTTCTCCCCGGGCCTCCACTGAAAATGGACCTACGTGCAGTCGGACACTCCCGGTCAACAAATGTAAATAAATAAATAAATAAATAAATAAATAAAATGTCTCCTAAATCTGATTGACTTCTTTGAAGCAGTCACCAAAGTCATAGATGAGGTAAAGTGGTTCACACAGCTTATCTAGATCTCGCCAACGCTTTCGACACCATCCCCCACTCTGTAATTATAGATAAACTCACTAAACTAGGTATAAATCCTTATGTCACAAGATTGGTTGCCAACTGGCTCATGGACAGAACCCACACTATGAAAGTAGCGGACTCCAAATCCGACTTCACACCAGTGACAAGTGGAGTACCACAGAGTTCAGTCCTGGGTCCTCTCCTGTTTGGTATCTACTTCTGTGAAGTACAGGCTAACACAGAAGGTCTTTGGCTAACAAAGTTTGCAGATGACTGCAAACTAGGAGCCATAATTGAAACTCCTAACGATGCGGACATACTACAAAAGGGCCTCACCGAGACCGATACCTTGTGTCAAAGCCATGGCCTGAAGCTCATTGCCAAAAAGTTTATTGTCATCCCCTTTGGTAAAAATTCTGTACCCATGAACTACCACACAGCTGGTAGTCTACTTAATGCTGAGAATGTGATG
>NC_056749.1:582385828-582423328 GCF_019279795.1 Protopterus annectens
GCTGAGGTATCAGACGGGGTTTCCTGTCAGCTTTCCACATTAAACTCTGTGGTTAACTCCTCCATGAGGCACATTTCTTATGCAGCAGGTGGAGCAAGTAGAGCAGCAGTTTCAGAATTTCCTTAAGGAGACATTTCTGGATGTGCCTGTGTGACTTTGTGGAACCCTTTAAATCTTCCTTTGTGAATGCCCCTTTTGACGGTTCTTCCTTGTTCAGGCCAAAAGTCAGGGACACACTAACCAGGTGTGAGCAAGAAGGAAAAACTCTCTCTACCATAGGAGTCAGTTTTTTCCTACCTTCTAGACCTTACCCAAAAGGTCAAAAAGAATGTTCCGAAAATCCCAGAATTTTTCAAGACACACATTGTGATACTTCCCCCAGGGGCAGAGGGGGAAGCAGTAATGGAAGATGCTGTCCACGCAGTAGAGGGGGTCTGCAAAATCAGGGCGACAGGGAGTCATTCTGTGATAAGCCCCTTTCAGTGCTCCTGAAAGGAGGCCCATCTGTCCCTCTCTGGAGGTAGTCAGGGGCCACTTATCTTTGTACCAGGAAACCTGGCTAGAAATAACAAAAGACAAGTGGGTACAAAGTATCGTATCCAAAGACTACTCTATACCTTTTTCCTTCCCCATCCCAAACATCAAGAACATCCCAAATGTTCCACCCAGTTAGAGGGAAGAGGCAACTCTTGAAATTCAAAAGTTGCTATACAAGAGAGTCATCCATACAGTCCCTGCAGACCAAATAGGATCCGGAACTTACTCAAGGTTCTTTTTAGTTCCAAAGAGAACAGGGGACTGGAGACCCATGCTGTGTCTCAGCAGATTAAACAGATCAGTAAGAGAAGCAAAGTTCCGGATGGTAACATTGCAATCTGTATTCCCCTTTCTGGGAAAAGGCGATTGGATGTGTTCTGTAAACATCCAGGATGCGCACTACCACATAAAAATGGACAGGCCATCCAGAAGTCATCTGCACTTTCGTCTAGGAGCCAGTTATTACTAGTTTTGGGCTCTGCCCTTTGGTCTCACTACAGCCCTCAAAGTGCTCTCCAAGTGTATGGCAGTGGTCATGGCTCACTTGAGACATCTAGGATTCTGGGTGTTTCCATATCTAGACGACTGGCTTCCAACCTCCACCACCAAGCATCTACTAGTAAAAGCAAGACACCACATTACACCTCTGCTGTAATCTAGGAATCACGATAAATTATGAAAAATCTGCCTTGTTGCCATCTCAGAATATCGCTTTTATAGGAGCAGATCTAGATACAACAAAAATGATGGCAAAACTTCCCCCAGAAAGAGTTCAAGTACTGTGAAATCAGGTTTTAAACCTTCTTTCCAGGAGAAAAGTACAGGCAAGAACAGTCCTGAAAGTCTTAGGAACCATGACAGCAACAATAAACTTAGTTCCATTAGCACGCCTGCATATGAGGATTCTGCAGTGGCTATTCTTCACTCAGTCATCCTTGCAAGAACTTCCCATGTCCCACCAAATTTCAATAATGGAATCTTGCAGGAAATACCTTCATTGGTGGCTTCACTCCATTCATGTGACATCAGGTCGACCCTTTGTTCTTCCACAGTCATTAGCCATAGTAACCACAGACACTTCCCATATATGGCTGGGGGGGGGGCATTATGTGGGAAGAACAGTCCAAGGCACTTGGCTGGATCACGAGGCCCATTTGCCCATCAATGTCCTAGAGATGAGAGTGGTGCTTTTAGCATTGCAAGCATTTCAGGACTCTCTTCCGCTGGGAACTATTGCAATACAGACGGACAACATGTTAGTTGGTTGGTATATAAACAAAGAGGAGCCTTGTCCTACCCCCTTTGATGAGAGGCCCTGAGAGTATGGCAGTGGTTGACCTCCTCCGAATGCTTTCTGATAGTAGTGCACATCCCAGGGAAGTCCAGCATGATAGCAGACAAACTCAGCAGTGCGATCCTGATGCCTCACAAGTGATCCCTAAAACAAGAATTGGCGGAGATGATTTTCTGCAAATGGGGAGCAGCCTTGCTGCAACCTTTTTGCTATGTCCATAAATGTCAAATGCAGCAGCTTTTTTGCCCCAACCCCCCCCCCCTCTGGTGAAGTCACCAAGGGATGCACTTGTTCATGATTGGCCCTCGGGTCTCCTCTACTCCTTTCCCCCTTTCCGTTGATACCCAATGTTCTTCAGAAAGCCAGCTTATTGGGAAGGAACTTAATACTCGTCGCTCCATACTGGCCTTGTCAAATCTGGTTCCCCTTCTTTTGGCCTCATCTCCAGAAGGAGCCGTGGGTTCTGGACCCAGTTTCGGACCTTCTGACTCATGCGTCAGGGATGCTGCATCCCTCTATTCAAACCCTCAGATTGACAGCTTGACTGCTCTGATTCCAAACATAGCCAGGGTCCCTAAACTTTCTTCATCTGTGAAACGTATCATGATCTCATCTCATAAGGCTTCAACGAGGAAATTATACATGTGCAAATGGAAAAGATGTTCTTTCTGGGCATTAAATAACCACATTAATCCCTTTTTCCTGCATCTATAGTTTCCATTCTTGAATTTTTGACAAAGCTATTCATTGAAGGCACAGCTGCAGCTACTATTCGAGTTCAGTTAGCAGCGATGTCTAATTTTCATGTAAGTGAATCAGGCCCAAATCTGATGTCTCACAGACTATGCAAAGGTTTTCTGAAGGGCACTATTTTATTAAGTCCACGCATTAAGACCCCTCCAGCGCCATGGGACCTAATTGATTTGATGTTGTTAATCTTCACCTAATCCTTGACCTCATTACCATTGTTGGTAACTCTGTCTTACCCTTAGGGTATTCTCATTACCATCGTTTGTATTTTTTCCTCCTTGTCCTCAAAAAAACTCTTTACTTATGTCTTCTTCTAGCCTTTCCTTACCTTCAAATATGTCTGAGAAGAAACCATCTCCAATGAAACCAAAGGGCTCTTCAGGTTTCAAGAGATGTACTAAGTGTGAGGGGAAAATGCCCAACTCTGACGGGCATACCCTGTGTGTGTATTGTTTAGATGAGATACATTTGCAAGAGAATTGTGCTATTTGTCACGGGTTTTCTTCCCGTACCTTAATGGAAAGAAAAAATAAGCTTCTGTTGAAAGGCCTGTTAAAATCTCCTTTCGACGAGGCCATTTCTGGATCTAAAGAGAACTGTGGAAGCGGGAACTTCTTCCCACAGTTAAAAAAAGAGACCTTCGGTTCCAAGTTCTTCGGAACCGACGAGAAAAATTGCTAAAACTTCTTCAGCACCGAAAAGCTCTTTGGCACTGGGAGAATTATTGGTGCCTAGCAAGACACCTTTGAAACACTCTGATGCCTCTGCCTCAGCTCCAGCTGAGCCGCAGATACTGAAGACTTCAGATTTATTTACTGCACCAAGGACGTTGTATTCTGCTTCTGTGGACTCCTATAAAGACATCCCATTCGTGGAAGTCAGACAGTCCAGATCTCCTTCTCCCGTTGGGTGCTCAACAATCACATTCATCCTTTCACTGCCCCTGTAACAACTGTATTAGACTTCCTAGCGAAACTTTTCTGTGAAGGTGTAGCAGCGGCTACCATTAGAGTTCAATTAACTGCTATATCATATTATCATATTGGAGAAATGGGATTAAAAATCCTGTCCCACAGGCTTTGCAAAGTTTTTTTGAAAGGTACTTTTTTTTTACTGAGGCCTCCAGTGAAATAACCACCAGCCCCTTGGGACCTTAACTTTGTGTTGTCCACCTTAATCCTTCCTCCCTTTGAACCTGCATCATCTTGTCAACTAAAGTTTCTAATGTGGAAAACCACCTTCTTGATAGCCATCACGTCTGCTAGATGGGTATCAGAACTCTAAGCTTTGTTAATATGTCCCCTTACTTGATTTTCCACAAAGATAAAGTATTCCTGAGAACTAACTCCTCATTCCTTCCCAAGGTATGTTCCGAAGAAGACTTGAATCAATCCATTGACTTGCCTGTTTTTTTACCAAAATATGACAACAAGGCAGGTACAAATTACATCAAATGGATATACACACAGTTACGTTTCTACCTACACAGAACAAAGGAATTCAGAAAATCAGACGAACTGTTGTTTCTTTTTCAGATAAAAAGGACGCCCCAATATCTAAGTTCATGCTTTCCAAGTGGCTTACTGATTGTATAACCTTCACTTATACACCTCAGAATAGAGAACTTCTAGGAAAGATAAAGGGCCATTCCACAAGAGCGATAGCAACCTCGTCAGCCTTTCGGGCAAGGCTACCCATGGATTCTGTTTGTGCTGCAGCAACATGGGTAAACCCTCATACCTTTATTACTTATTAAAAGTTGATTTGACCTCCAGGAACAGGGCCTTCTTTGGGTCCACTGTTCTGAAGAGTATTTCCCCTTGAGCCACCCAAGAAAGAAGGTGCTAGGGGCACTGTCCCAACCAGCAACGAATGAAGGCAAGGTAGGACAAGATAACATTAAGAAGTTATGTACTCACCAAAACATTCCATGTTTGTTGTCCATCTTGCCTTCATTCTTGCATCCCATCCTCCTTCCCCCAGCCTTTGCTCCTGGAGGATCGAGAGGTTAGTCATTAATTGGACTTTATTTCTCTGAATCTCTTCCTTAGTTCATTTTTATTGGGACAGTTATATGTTGATATTACTAGTTACAGTATTTGCAAACAAGATCTGGGTATTCTTCCCGGAGCATGATGGGGGTAGGGTATAGCCTCGAGCCAGTGGAAGCCCTTGAGCTTTTGTATAAGCAGAATCAGAACCGATTCTCTGTTCCGAACCCAACTAGCAATGAATGAAGGTGAGATGGACAACAAACATGGAACGTTATGGTGAGTACATAACTTCTTATTCTCCGACCTTCTTCATTGCTCTACAAGTTTAGATAAGTTTTATTGTTACCTATTGTTCTATCAGCAAATGTCTGGGGAAGCTTTCCTAGGGGATGATGGGATAGGGATACAGCCATGAGCTAGTGGAAGACCTCGAGCTTTTGTATAAGGCCGAGTCGGAACCGAGGATCAGTTCTGAACTCAACCAGTGAAGAATGAAGGCAAGATGGACAACACACATGGAATGTTATGGTGAGTACATAACTTCATTTTAGTGCTGTATGCAACAATATTGGTAACTTATTTATTCAGTATTCATTCCCAGGCATTAGAGCATTCTTTTCTGATAATTATATAGCTATTGGTAATATGGTACAACTGCAAAACGTGAAAAATAAATACTTTGTATGTCTTTATAAATCATATAATTAATGTAAAAAGTGCCTTTTTGTCATTTCAGAACTAATTCAGGAGTTGATGAAGAAGCAGTCACCTGAGCATGTAGATGAATTAATTTGTAAACTCTTCACTGAAACAACAAATTTAAAAAAAATACCCGGTGTAAAAACCCAGGATGAACAGGTATGGCTTATGTAACAGTTAAGATCACAGTCACATTACTCAACATAAGATAAAAAAAGATTTTCAAAAAAGTAATAGTGAGATAATTTTGTGGCTCATATAGTCATTTAAAATGGTAAGATTACAGTATATTTCTTTTACTGGAATAGAAAATGTTATGTTCATTGTCTCTTCATTAGTGGATTGCCCTTGCCTGCTCTGTTACCTGCTAAATGTAACAGAAGGCTCTTGTATTATCCCATTCATTCACTTTGACTTCTGAGATTCTGTCAAGCAATTCATCCCAATACCAAGGACTTGAGCTCCTTCCCTGCTCTGATAATGCACCTGATGTAATCAGTAGTTAGGGCTCAAAACCTTTAGAACTTTCTTCCTGTTCAAGTAAAGTCTAACCTGCGAGCTTTAATCAGCAGTTGGCTAGCACGTCTTCAAAGCTGGTCTGATATGTGCCCCATTGAGAATACCTTTTTACCATACTGTGAGGAAATCTTTAACTTTTCTGTCAAACTATAGTACTAGGGGCTAGGACTAGTGTTTCTGGGTGGTTATCACTAAAAAAAATTTACTTGAAAACAATTTCATTCTGGAAGTAGGACCAGCTTACCAAGGCTTCTTTGACCAGGCTTCCGGCTTTTACCTTCTCTCACTGATCCACAAGAAGAAAAAAAGTTGCACAGTAGTCTTTAGTCTTCAAGCAGAGGTGTCAGAAGCTGTTGAAGGTTGGGGAAGGGGGTTGGAAGAAGGACACTTATTCATCTGTGGCAATTTTTAAAAAATATTTACTACCATAAGAGAAGCATTTATGTGATGCAAGCTTAGTCACATTAACAATGACTACACATAAATTTCATAAAAGTTACAAACAAAGCCAGTATTGAATTTGGTTGGTTCTAATCTAGCTTGTCATTCTGAATTAGCCGCTGCTTTAGCCTCTTCCAAAGTCTTTGGGACACACACAATTTCACGAGAATGCATGTTTTGCACCATTTGTAAAGAGGTTCTGTTTGCTAAGAAAGGGGGTGTGATTAGGAATGAAATCATTTCACTGTTGTGTTGTATTAGGTTTACCACAGCACTTGATTTGCATAGAGAAAACAACCATTATATTAACTTTGTAAGCAGGGATTCTGCTACTGACCATACTCCTGACAGCATGCTATACACTTTATATTGTTTAGATGGAAATAACACAAGTTGTAGTACTTCTAAAGCTTGGGTATTTTCAGCTTCACAATAAAGTGTACTATGGGCTATCAGGACTTTGGTCAGAAATACACAAAACAAAGTCCCAACTGATGTTTGTTTCTAAGTTTGAAAGAATACATGCAAACAGAAACAAACACTCATGATTCCTAGGTATGTCTGGCAGAACTATGCAGTTCCTCACAGTCAGATCAGCAGCCAGTACAAATTACAGAAATACAAAAGTGTTAATGAGTATGCTAAATAGTGTGTCTTGCAGATGAATGCAACAGCCAGAGAACCTATAAAAGCTAAGCAACATCTTCTCCCTAGATAATAAATTATATGTAAATAAACATAAGTCTCAATATCTTGACAGTTCATAAATAAGACTATAAAGAAGTTAGCCGGTGCTGATACAAAGTAAATATGCAGGGGTAAGTAGAGTGGCATAAAGAAAATGCAAACATTGAAATCTAGGTGACCCTCCACACCCTCTTCCATTAGGTCCTCTTGTAGTCTTTCTGAAGTGGAGATGGATAGGATAATGAGGAAATTCTTCAAAACACAGATCCAGATGGGGGTTTTGCCAGCCCCCCCTCCCCACTGGATCCATGAGCCCTCAACCTGCTTTTCTACCTGCTATTACTCCTCCTCCGATCTGACCACCCATTTTGGAGCCCACAGATCCAAAGGCTTTGGGAGTCGATACATTGGGTGTGAGCGTTTTTGCTACTTTGACTCCAGCTACTACCCTGATCTAATTGGCTCTGACTGTGTTGGAGCACTATGGTTCTTGGAGCTGTAGCCTTGGTGTTGGGTGTGAGGGGTGGACTTCATCTTCGAAGCTATTGGAGCTGTCGCTTCATCTCATAGCCTCAGCTCCTAATAGTTTGGCTTCAACTCCTCCCTCGGAGCAGGGTATTGGGGAGACTTGGGTGTTGTCTGCTGTGAGAGTCTCTGTTCCAGAGGAATTGTCCTAAGTGTCTCCAGGTCCTTCTGCCTTTAAAGTGGTGAAGAGGATATTCTCTCAGCCAAGAGTAGTGTCAACTCTCCCGTCTTCTGATCCATATACTGTTTTTTCTTTGGATTCTGTGCCTGAGTTGTCACATCCTACACCTCAGGGACTGCCATCCCAGAAGAATTTCCAAAGAGCTCCATCTAGGGAGCTCGCCGTCTTTCGATACCTCCCAGGAACATCCCACTGTGGAGTTCACTCATAAGCGAATGTGCAAGATGCAGCACCTGGATTCCCCACAGGAATCCCTCACAGACAACACCTACTTTGAGGGGGAAGGGTCCCTGAGATCTCCACCAGAAGATGTTTCATTTGGAGACATCCTGGAGATCCTTCACAAGAAAGGTGACTGGTCTGTCCAAATCCCTTCCCAGAAGGAATCAGTGTTTTTGGAAGCCTTTGGGTCTGGCACATCTACATCTTGGGTTACCCCACTGTGGATGATTTCATAGATCTCGTCTCCCATAGCATGTGGAAAGAACTGGACTCAGTGGAGCCTGTCCCAAAATGCCTGGATAAAATACTAAGTGCACCGTCAGATAAACAGCACTGGACAAAAGGCATTCCTGTAGCTGCCATGGTTGTTGTGGTAGGATGAAGAAGGAGCTTGCAGAACAGAGCTCCACTGTCCATCCCATAACAGGGAGCCCAGGGCTTTGAACAGATTTGGGAAGCAGGTTTATGCATCAACGACTTTCACATTGTCATCGCTGAATTACCTGACACATTTCACCAGATTACAGAGGAACTTAATAAAGGAACTCTCTAATTCTGCCCCAGGGTCTTTATTTTGCACAGAACGCCTTTTCCTTGTGAGTGGCCATTATACAGTCCATTTCCAACACATCCATGAGGTTAATCTCACATGCTGCAGAAGGTACCTCAAGGGCTGCAAGTTCAGGCATAGCCATAAGGAGACATGCCTGGATGCGGTTATGGGATTTTGTGGAACCCTCCAAGGCATCATTCATCAATGCTGTCTTTGATGGATTGTCGTTTTTTGTCCCAACAGTGAAAGACTCTGTTCCAGAGTGAACAGGATGGAAAGACCTTGTCTGCCATTGTAATTAATTTTTCTACTCCACAGAGACCCTTTTCTAGGAACCAGTGTGGTGGTAAGAAAATGTAGTTCAAGAAGTCTCAAGGTTCTCTCCAGGAGTCACACAGAGATTTTTCCCTCGGAGGCAGAGGGGGAAACAGTTATAATGGTAGACATCCGAGTGGCAGAGGGGCTCCTCAGAATCAAGGATCTCGAGATTCTTTCTCAGACAGGTCCTTCCAGCATTCCTGAAAGGTTGCCCAACTGTCTTTCTCTGGATACAGTTGGAGGTGCTTATCCTTGCACCAAAATTCCTGGTTAGCCATCACAAATGACCTTTGGGTGCAAAGGACCATATCCAGAGGATATTTCATTCCCTTTTTACAAATCCCTATAAAACCAATGAAAATTCTCCCCAATGTTTTGCCCAATCAGAGGGAGCTAGCAGCTTAAGAAATTACAAAGATGCTAGAAAAAAAGTCATCCAGGATGTCCTACCAGACCAAACAGGATCCAAAATCTACTCAAGGTTCATTTTAGTGCCAAAAAAGACAGGGGACCTGAGACCATATTTGGATCTAAGTTATCTGAACCAGTTTGTAAAGAATTCCATATTCTGAATGGTCACGGTTCTGTCCATTCTGTCCCTTCTTCAGAAAGATGACTGGATGTGCTCAGTCTTCAAGATGAGTACTATCACATGAAACTGAACACATTCTAGCAAAGGTATGTACGCTTTCAGCTGAGAGTGATTCATTACCAGTTCAGAGCCCTGCCCTTTGGTCTCACCACAGCCCCAAGGGTGTTTACCAAATGCATGACAGTGGTAGCAGTTCACCTGAGACTGCTTGAATTCAGAGTATTTTCCTGTTTAGACGACTGGCTCCTGACTACACCACCAGTCATCTACTAGCAAAAGCCAGAGCTAATTTGCTTCACCTGTTACTCTCGGTGGAAATCACCATCAATACGCACAAATCTCATCTTCAACCAGTTCATAGGTAGGTACTAGGCTATCTGCTCGAGGGCATTTATAAGCCTAGCCAGAGTGTGTCGGCTTTCGCCGCCTCATTGATTAATTAACTGATCCTCAGTCAAGCAGAGCCAATGAAGTGATCCCAGGGGTGTATTTTCTGTTACCCATCCACTCGTCAAGGTTTTTCTTGAAGAATGTTAGTGAGGGGCTCTGCCTGATGTAATTTGGAATTTTGTTCCAAAGCATGGGGAGTCTCTGTGACAGCATTCTATCCCTTCAGCATGTTCTATTTATTGTTGTGGCGAGGTTTAGCTCACTAGAGCGCATGGCTCGCAGTGACTTGGATTTCTTTAGGTGGAGAATGTCCATCAATTCTGAGTTGGACATGGCTTTGTAAGTCAGGTAGAGATCACCTCTGAGCAAGCGATATGCCACTGAGTACAGCCAGAGTTTTTTCAGTCAGGCTGCACAGGACATATGTTTGAGACCAGTAATCCTCTTGGTGAGGTACGTTTGTGGTCTTTCCAGCTGTTGGATGTGTCTTGTGAGGTACATCCCAAATGGGGCATTGTACTCTATGATGGGTCTAATGAGTGACAAGTAGAGGGGCACTCTAACCTCTTTATTTCTAGATGCGAACCCTTTAGTAATTAGATGGGCCACATAGAAGGATTTCCTAACTACTTTGGCAATATGATTGTCAAAGGAAAGATTACTATCTACCTGGGTCCCCAGATCTCTTATTACCTCTTCTGTATTAAGGGGGCTGCCACCAATGTGGTAATTCATGGGTGTTTTGTTTTTCCGAAATGGGAAGACTATGCATTTTTTGGCATTTAGCTTGAGGTCATGACTTTGACACCAAGTGTCCATCTCAGTAATGCCCTTTTGGAGGATGTCCGTGTCAGCCAGAGAGTCAGTTATGGCTCCCAGTTTGCAATCATCGGCGAACTTGGTTAGCCATAGTCCTCCTGTGTTTGCCTGTACTTCTGAGAAATATATGCCGAACAGAGCCTTGCGGGACACCACTTGTGACTGGTTTAGAGTCGGACCTGGAGCCCACTATTCTTACCATGTGAGTTCTATCTGTAAGCCAGTTGGCAACCCATCTCGTGACGTAGGGGTTTATGTTCAGGCTGGTGAGTTTTTCTGTAATACCTGAGTGGGGAATGATTTCGAAAGCCTTGGCGAGGTCAAGGTAGGCTGTGTGAACCACCTTTCCCTCGTCTATGGCTTTGATGACTGTCTTGAAGAAGTCAGCCAGGTTTAGTAGGCATGATCTGCCCTTAACAAAGCCGAACTGGGTCGGGGTCAAATGTTTGGAGGTTCCCAATGTCTTTGTTAATGAGTTCCATGATGATGCGCTCCATAGCCTTGCAGACCAGGCTAGTCAGGCTTATGGGGTGATAGTTACCAGCGTCAGTTGTGGCCCTTCCTTTGTGGAGAGGAATAACCATTGCTGTGCGCCATTCTATGGGCATGTAGCCTGTGGAGAGGCTGAGGTTAAACAGCGTGTTTAGGTGGGGGGTTAGTTTGTTCTGTAGTTCATGCAAGATGCAGCCTGAGATACCATCTGGTCCCATTGATGCTGTGTTTTTGGCTTTTGAAAGGGCTGTTTTCACCTATGCGTCTGTGATTTTTGGGACACTACACTTTTCTGGTATTGTTGTGGGCCCTTTTGGAGGTGAGAGGGGGGTGAAGTTTGCACTGAATCTATCTGCCAGGATGTTGGCAATATCAGTAAGTTCTGTATATTTTGTGCTATTTTGCACTAGTTCAGTGCATATCTGCGAGTTGCCACTTAGATTCTTAACATAGCTAAAGAAGGCTTTGTGGTTATCTTTTGAATCCTTGGCTATTTTTCTTTTGAAGTTAGCCTTGGATGATTTCATGAGGGACCTCAGTTTCTTACTGATACTGATCAGGGATGTCTTTCCTTCTTGGGATTTGCTTTTTTTCTGAACTAGTTTCCTCTTTATATTGTATAGCCTGTTTATTGCAGGGGTCCACCAAACTGGTTTCCTTCTCTTAGAGGAGTGAGTCTTTGTTTTGCTAGGGATGGCACAATCCATGCATCCGTGTAGGTGCTCATAGTGTGCATTTGTAAAGGATTCTGCATCTTGGACAGCGTTATCCTTTAGCGTGGGGGCTGTGAAACTTACCACCTCTGTCTTAAGTAAGGTGAAGTGTGCTTTAGAAAAGTTTTTTTTACTGTGGTTTCCTTAGTTGGGGGTGGTGGTGGGGTGTGGACATCCAGAGTGATTAGTTTATGGTCTGATCTAACCAGTGACGGGTTGACCTCTGGTTTGGAACACCTGTCGCCCATGTTGGTGATGACCAGGTCCAATATGTTTTCACCTCTGGTAGGGGAGTTTACCAGCTGATTCAGGGCGTTTGAGTTGATGAATTCCAGGAAGCGCTGGGCCTGGGAATTTGTACTCTGGTAGTTTTCCCAGTGAATCGTAGGGTAATTGAAATCACCCAATATCAGGGTGTTTGGTAGGACCTTCATGTTTTCCAGTGTCTCCAGAAAGGTGGAGTTGTGGTCCTGGGTCATGGAGGGTGATCTGTAGCAGGCCACAATTTGCATTGCAGATTTGCCCGATGTTAGTTGCACATGGATGATCTCAGAGGTATCATGCTGTGCCACTAACCTGGAGGTGTAGGTATCCTTGATGAATATGGATACACCCCCTCCTTTTGTGTTTTGGCCCATGTTCTGTGGCCGAAACGTGTGGTATGAGTTGTAGCCCGGTAGTGCTCTCTGGAGCCTTGAACCAGGTTTCAGTTACTGCACAGTTGTCGACGTTCTCCATACTGAGGAGTGCTTCGAGTGCGTGCGTTTTGAGATTTAAACTCCTGGCATTGAGTAGCATAACCCTCAGTTTTTTGTTAATTGTGCAGTTTACGGAGGTGGGTTTGACTTTTGAGCCTTGCCTAAAAAAGGCACTATGGGGGCAGCAAGAGCCTTGGCCAGTATTCGAAAGCCTAGGGGCGACAGGTGCAAGCTGTCTCTTGCGAAGCAACATAGCTTGTTGAGCATGTCATCCCAGGCTGACAGACACTGGATCCCCTTTGAATGACACCAGAAGCTTAGCCAATTGTTGAAATTGATCATTTTTTTCTTTATACTCGGGTATCATTCTTGGTGAGGGCAGGATGCTACTCAGGGTCAGGGTCATACCAGCCTGGGCTACATGATCAGAGAGCTCTTCCATGTCTCTTTTCATGTAGTCCAGGGAGGTACATCTCAGGTCATTCATACCAACATGAACAATGACAGAGTCATATTTGTACTTGTTCTGGAGTGACCTGAGTGTTTGTGTTATGTGGTGGATTCTGGATCCTGACAGGCAGCTAACAGTAACCTTCTGCTTGTCCAGCCTAGTGAGTGGGACATCAGTGTGCCTGACTATAGAGTCACCTATTACTAGTGTGTTAGGTATGTTATTTCACCTTAAGGGCTGTGATTGTGCGGCACACTGATTTTGTGTTTTATGTGTTGTCTGGTTTGTGATGGGAAGTGCAGGTTGTTTGGGTGTCTGCTTTGGAGGTCTCTGATGCTTTTGCAGGTTTTTATTTAGAGCCTCCTAGTATGATTTTGTGTATTTATGTGTATTTTTTGCCAGTGCTGTTTTAGTAGGTCTGTGTGCAGCTGGTGTTGTGGTGCAAGTGTTAACCTTCTCCTCTTGACTGTCTGTTCCAGTCTTGGGTGGAGACAGCTTAGCTTCCAGTTTGGCTGTATAATTGCATCTCTCGCATATGTTAGTGTTTTGTGGTAGGAGGAGAGGGTTGTCTGTGTGCATGAGGCAGTTGTACCATTGCCTCAGCATACCCAGATTCACCAGCTGAACTAGAGAGTGCACCTAAAGTTGCCCTTTGGTCATGCCTGAATAGTAGGGTGAGCTGCTTAGTCACTTGGTTGGTGAGGGGTGAATAAAGAGCCTTGTCCTGCTGGGCAATCATTGTCAGGGTATATTAGTGCTTGCTATTAGGTTTGAGCAAGTGCTGGGCTGTAAGATGCTTTTTGAGTACTTAGGTTGAGAGTTAGACTAGTTTCAAGGGAAAAACTGAAGAGGAGACTTAGTGGAGCCAGGAATAATTTAACCATAGCTAACCGGCACTGCCTGGTGCGCAAAACCATGCAAACACATTTTTACAATATCCGTTTTCATGGACACAATATCCGTTTTCAGTAGAGCTCCATTACAGGTAAATACACACAACAATTTATCACGTTAGGCATAATATTATCAAAATATAAGGTAAAAAAAGAAAAATTTTCAAATACAAAACAAATTAAGTCAGGAGGGTAGGGGTGGAAGAGCTGGGAGGTGTGGACATTATTTTAGTCAGGATTAGCACATGGACATATCCATTTTGTTTTATAATTTTTTTTTGAAGAAGGGGGGTAACCTCCAGAGTAGTGAAGGGTCTTATGATGATAAGTAGTTGTTGATAGAATAACTGGTTATTTAATGAATCTGGCTATACTATTGTAGCAGATGGAGAGTTTTGTAGTGTTACTTTTGGATAAGTTGGTATAGATGGGTGAGGCATAAATCAGGTGTGTCTGTGCAATGGTCTTTCTAGTTGGTTTAATTCTGAGAGTGTCCAATTTTTTTGTTGACATTTTTAACAGTGGTGTTAATGTGTTCATCATAATTGAGATGGTTAGTTAATACAGGTTGCATTATTTGAAGAGATAGTGAATCATCAGCATATTGAATGCAGGTGGCTTGTGGTATATTCAGAATATAGGTCGTTGATAAATAAGGAAAAACCTTGGGAACACCAATATTTACTGAGAGTAGTGAGAGAAAAAGGTTTAGTTTGTAAGGCCTAAATCCCCATTGACAGTTAGCTAAAGTTTGTTTTGTAGAGGGGTAGCTAAGCATTTGTTTGTGAATACATCTTTCCATTATCTTGGCATTGTTCCTTCAGTTATAGTCCTATTTATCAGTATAGACCGGATATTGAGTAAATGAGTTAGCTAGTTTTTATAGTAGGAAAATGAAAGAGAAAGAAATTAGCCCAAAATGGCTAATAAACTACTAACTTCTGGGCTAGAACCACTCCTCCAGGGACAGATAGGTTGCTCAAAGCTCCCCTCTCTCGCAGGTGAACAGAGAAACTTCCTTCTATCCAAGTAAGGTATGAGCAACTCAGAAACTAGCATCACAGCCCTGAATTCAGCACTAGCATGAAAACTGGACTATACTAGCTTAGAAAGGTGGGAAACAAGGATTTTTTTTGTTTTGCAAAAACAGTAAAAAAATACACTTAAAACAGCTTTAAACGACTACAAATGATCAGAAAAGGCTATCACACTTTAGTGTGTAGCCTACAACAGTTAAACAAATTATTTAAACAAAAAACAACTTTTTAAAAGTGCAGGCAGTCAAATAAGTACAATATGTAAAAAAAAAAACAAGCTTTTAAATCACAATAAACGCTGGAAAATCTGCGTTTAGGCGTAAAACAGTTAAGTGCAGCAAGAAAGTACAGAAAACTTCTACTTAACTCCAATGTCTTTCTCCTAAGCTAGAAGGCTTGTATCAGTTTAAGGCTTTCTAGTGCTACCAGTAGGTTAGTTACAGGAAAGATGGGAAACAAGCGCAGATGTGGTCTTTTAAACCAGAAAGTTGAAAGAGACGGACAAACTGTCCAAATAGTCAATAAACTACAATTTCTGAGCCAAGAACCTCTCCTCTCATGGTAGACAGGCTACCTAGTGCTTACCACTCCCACTGATAAGCTAGAAGGCTTTCCTCCAACACAGAAAGGCTTGCGGGGCTCAGAAGCTTACCTACAGTCTTGGATACAGCAACTCTGTATCTGGACTAGGCTAGTTACAGGAAAGGTGGGAAACAAGCGCAAGTGCGGCTTTTAAACCAGAACGCTGAAAGAGATGGAAAAAACTGCCCAAACGGCCAATAGCTACAATTTCTGGGCCAGGAACCACTTCTCTTGTGGTAGATAGACTACCTAATGCTTACCACTCCCACTGATAAGCTAGATGACTTCCCTCCAACACAGAAAGGCTTGGGGGGCTTAGAAGCTTACAAAGAGTCCTGGAATACAGCAAATCTGTACCTGGACTAGACTAGTTACAGGAAAGGCAGGGAACAAGCACAAACGTAGGCTTTTAAACCAGCAAGTTGAAAGAGACGGACAAACTGTCCAAACGGCCAAATAAACTACAATTTCTTGGCCAAAACTCACTCTTGCTGTGGATGATAGGTTACCTAGTGCTTACTACTACCACTGATAAGCTAGAAGGCTTTCATCCAACACAGAAAGGCTTGGGGGCTCAGAAGCTTACTAACAATCTTGGATACAGAAACTCTGTAACCGGACTAGGCTAGTTATAGGAAAGGCGGGAAACAGGCACAAGTGCGGCTTTCAAACCAGAAAGTTGAAAGACATGGAAAAAAACTGTTCAAACAGCCAATAGCTACAATTTCTGGGCCAGGGACCACTCCTATTGTAGTAGATAGGTTACCTAGTGCTTACCACTCCCACTGATAAGGTAGAAGGCTTCTCTCCAACACAGAAGGGCTTGGGGGGCTCAGAAGCTTACCAACAGTCCTGGATACAGCAAATCTCTACCTGGATTACACTAGTTATAGGAAAGGCAGGGACCAAACGTAAAACAGGCTTTTAACCAGAAAGTAGAGAGAGTTGGAAAAACTGCCAAACGGCCAATGAACTACAATTTCAGGACCAAAACCCACTCTTGCCATGGTAGATAAGCTACCTAGTGCTTACCACTCCCACTGATAAGCTAGAAGGCTTCCCTCCAACACAGAAAGGCTTGGGGGGCTCAGAAGCTTACCAACAGTCCTGGATACAGCAAATCTTTATCTGGACTTGACTAGTTACAGGAAAGGCAGGAAACAAGTTTAGAATTTTTTTTTTTTTTACTGAAAAGCAGCTAAAACAGCAGTAAATACAATTCAAATTGTAGTGCAGGCCAGCACACCCACGCATGTAGCAACACTACGGCAAATACAGTTCAAATAAATGCAATTAAATTAACAAATGACTAAAAACAAGTGCAGAAGGCAGTAAATTAGAAGGCTACTAACAAGCAGTAATAAGTGCAGAGTAAGAGCGACTGAACAGATAGCACGCAGAAGAGCAACTAAGACAGTTACAGTAAGAGCAGATCAATAGGATATATATATATATATATATACATATATGTATATATATATATATATATATATATATATATATATATATATATATACACATATATATATATATTTATATATATATATATATATATATATATATATGTGTGTGTTTTTTTTTTTGAGGGAAGGAACAGAACAGGATTAAGAGGCTGCAGAGGTTGTCCTTCCCAAATGCTCTCTTTGTACACAGCAGGAGTGCCAAGTAATAGAAGTAGGAGTTCAAGTAATAGAATTCATAAGGGCTCACCTAGACACAGTTAATTGTTTAGCTTTTCTGCCTAAGAACATAATTCTTACATTGAGGACACACATCAGCCAAATTCTTTCTATTCCAGCACCCCCAGTAAGATTGGTCCTCATAACATTAGGGTTGATGGCTGCTACTATAACTTTAATTCCCAGTGCCTGCTTACACATGAGAATTCTCCAATGGATTCTAATAGTGCAGTGGTCCTTTCATCCCTGTCCGTTGAATTATTCCATAAAATTGTCTCGAGTGTGCAGAAATTCTCATCTTTGGTGGATCCACTCCAAGGAGATCGGTCTAGGTCATCTGTTTATCCTTCCTCTCCCCTAATGCCATGTTGTCCATGGATGCCTCCCATTTGGGGTGGGGGAGGGCATTTCTCAGGACGGACAGTTCAAGGCATGTAGTCAGTACAAGAGACCAATTTGCATGTCAGTGTCCTAGAGATGAGAGCGGTGCTTCTAGCGTTGCAGGCCTTCCAAAGCTTTCTCCCTGTAGGGACTGTTGCAGTACAAAGGAGCAACATGTCAGTCGTCTGGTACAGCAACAAACAGGGGGGAACCAGACCTTTACCCCCTTTGCTGAGAAGCAGCCAGGGTTTGGCAATGGGCAATCTCTTCCAACCACTTTCTAGTGGCAATGCACATACTAGGGAAGTCCAACCTTCTAGCAGACAGGCTCAGCACGACCATCTTCATGCCTCACAAGTGGTCTCTCAAACCATCAGTAGCAAGCATGATCTTCCATAAGTGGGGTCAACCTTGCTGCAACATATTTGCATCCCCCCTTCAACAACAAATGCAGCAGGTTCTTTGCTCTAATCCCTCCTCAGGGGCAGTCACTGAGAGATGCTCTAGTTCATGTCTGGCCCTCCGGTGTCCTTGCTGCATACCCTCCCCTGCCTCTCATCCACAAATTTCTTCAGAAAGCACTACAGTTGAAGAGCACAGCAATTCTCATCGCTCCCTTTTGCCCTCGGCAGGTATGGTTTCCCTTCCTTTGGTCTCATTTGATACGTCCCCCTTGGCCGCTGGATCTCAGTCCAGACAACCAGTCTCACCCATCAAGACAGATTCACCCAGATATTGTAGGCCTCAAATTGACCGCATAGTTTCTCCAGTTCTGATGATGGCTAGACATTCCAGGCTTTCCTGCCCAGTTCGAAAAATGTTGGTATCTTCCCATAAAGCTTCTACTTCAGTGCTCCAATTCCAGCAGTCCTGGACTCCCTTGTTTCAATTTTCCAGGATGGAGCTAGTTTCTCCACTCTTAAAGTTCAGTTGGCAGCCATCTTTAACTATAATATAGGGGATAATGCTTCCTCTTTAGCATCATCTAAATTGTGTAAAGCATTCCTTAGGGGTACTTTCTTACTTAGACCTCCAATAAAGGACCCCACTCCATCTTGGGACCTCACCATGGTGTTACAAGCCTTAGTACACTCCCCTTTTGAACCATCAACCAAGGTGGATCTCAAGTTTCTTTCTTGGAAAACTGTGTTTTTGGTAGCTGTAACCTCTGCAAGACAAGTATTGGGATTTTAAATGATCTTCCAAACCACCTTATTTGATTCTTCACAAAGATCCTTTTTACTAAAAGTTCTATCTGAAAATATCAATCAGGTCATCAATTTACCAGTTTTCTTCCCTAAATTTGAAAATAAAGGAGAATACACACCCTTCTTCTCAATGTACATAGACAATTGCATTTTTTTACCTGGACAGAAAAAAGCATTCAGGAAATCTGAACAACTGTTTTTCATTTCTCAAATAAGAATAGGAAGACGAGTTTCTAAGACTATTCTGGCTAAATGGATAACACATTGCATTTCCTACGTCTGTTCTTTGAAAGGTATTTCATTACCTAAACAATTGAAGGCACATTCAACCAAGTCAATGTCTGCTTTTGCAGCTTTTTGGTCAAGAGCCTCTATTGATATTTGTGCAGCTGCTTCTTGGTCAAATGCTCATACCTTTATTGTTCATTACAAATTGGATATTTCCAGAAATAGAACTGCCTTTGGTTCCATGGTGCTCCGGAACATCCTTCAAAGAGGGCCACCTAAGGTTTTTGTAGCTGGGGACTCTGTCCTATTGGTTGAGGAACAAATAAAAATGACAACATCAGATAAAAAAGTTATGTGCTCACCATAACCTTCCATCTCTGTTCTCCATTTTCCTTCTTCCTCAACTTCCCTCCTGCCTTTCCCCTGTCCTTATCCCTGGAAGAGACCTAATGGAAGAGTGGTTAGGAACCGTAGATCTGATGTTGTCAATCTACATTCTGTCCTCAAGTGGGTTTGGATCTGATCCGTCACATCCAACTCAACCATTACTAAAGCTCACATCCACCAAATCTTTCAAGCTTTTTCCTTTCCCACAATGCACCTACCAGATTACTTCAGATCTTGTTGCCACTTCTAGCTATCGGACATGATCTACCATCTCTCTCGAGCTGTGTTTTTTGGATAAGTAAAAACCTCTGTTATTTCTTCAAATCGTTTTCATTTATTGTTACTGATAACTGTATAACCTTTCTCCTGTTTTCTGCATATATTCATGCTCCCTTTCCCTTATGACTTCATCATAATTCTCTTTATACCATTGTTGGTATTCCCTTGTCCTTTCTTTCGTTCTTGCTAGCTATTATAATTAGTGTGGTGTGGTGTATTTGTAATTTTGTTGCCCTTACTGTTTTTTTACACTTTGGTACACTTCGATACTATCGCTAGTATCTCCCTTTCCTGTATGACTCCATCACAGTTCTCGCTATACCATTATTGGTATTCCCTTCCCTATCTTGCCTACCAAAAAAAAATTTTTTTTTGCTACCTACTATTAGATGGCCTTGTATTTATAGTTTTCCTGTTATTGTCACTGACTAGATATTGTATCATGGCTGACAAACCTGCAGGTTTTAAAAATGTTCAAAGTTGCGGGTATAAACTTTCACTTCCGCATGCCCACACTCTGTGTGTACTGTTTGGGACCTGTGCATTTGCAAGAGGATTGCTGTATTTGCCACATAGTTAACCCTCGAGCTCTTACTGAGCATAAAAATAAGCTGATTTTGAAAAGCCTCATCCCATCTTCTTTTGGAGAACCTGTGTCCCAGTCTCTAAAGACAAAGCCTTCTACTTCTTCAAAATCCTCTTTAGACTCTCTTCTTGGAAGAGAAGTTCAAAAGAACTGGTCTCAACCCCAGATCAGAAAAAAGTTAAAAGTGCAAGATCCCACTACTTTTTTGGATCCTAATAAGTTAAAGCAAAACATTACTGATCTGACATTTGCCAAGTTGGATGAGAAGATATTATAGCCATTGGATGCTACCTTATTGGACCAGACTTGGACAGAACTCTTGGAGACGCTCTCTTGCCCTCGGACCAGATACTCTCCATCTGTGAATCCACTTCCTGACAAACTTCCATCACCATTTTTACAGAGACCAGCATCTTCATCCATTTACTCCAGTCATTTGTCTAAAAGCCTCACAGAAGCAGATGTGGAGAGAGTGGTGAGGAAGATCCCGTTGGCACAGGGCCAGATTGGTTTTCCTTCAGTGCCTACCCCTCTGGATCAGGTTACCTGACCTTCCACTCCTCCTTGCAAATTCCTCTTCTAACACCTTCTGTTGTTTGAGTTACGGGATCCTAACCATCCGGATCCGCCTGTCTCAGATCCAAGGATCACTATATCCTCTGATCCAGCATTGTCTTTGAGACTTCCAATACATTTGGATCTGGAGAGCTGTCTGAGCCGAAGCCTGCCTGGTGGATCCAAGGCGCAGCATTTGACTCCAAAGTTTTTGGAGCCTTCTCTGCTGCTTGTGGCCTCAGCACTGGACAACACGGCTCCATCTTCCACCATGTGAGTACTGCCAATGGAGGAGAGAGGGGTGATGATTCTGAAACCTGTTTTCTTGGATCATAGTCCCTCTCTAGCTCCTTCAAGCTCTGTCTCCGAGGCTGTGAAAGAGTGTTGTCTGCCTCGGCAGACCTGACCAAGGCTTCCTCCTTGGATCCTAAATATTCTATCATGATGCCACAGCCCCTAGAGCCTCACCACCTTTCTTCACAGAGGCATCCAGTATTGAAGCATCAGGTTCCTTTTCAGGGAATTTTGATTTCCTCTTCCAAGATTTCCCCAGAGCATCCCACAGAGGAGGTTCCCAGGAAGTGGATGTGCAAGAATAAGCACCTAAACTTCCCTCTACAGGAGTCCATCACCGTAGACATGGATTTTGATGAGGATGAAGGGTCCCCACGGTCACTTCCTGACGATGTCCCCTTTGGAGACATTCTAGAAATCCTTAAGCAAAGAGGTGGCTGGACACCCTCTACCCCTATGCCAGAGGAATCTGTTCTCATAGAGGCTTTCAGTACCAGACCCTTTACCTCCTGGGTGACTTAGCCCTCTGACGAGCTCTTTGATATGATCTCTTGGCAGGCGTGTAAGGAACTCAGCTCCATAGAATCCATACCTCTGAGACTGGACAGGATAATGGCACCACCTGCGGACAGACAGTTTTGGGGGAGAGGGGTTCCAGTTAACGCCATGGTTGTGTTGGCCACAAAGAAGGAACTAGCCGATGAGAGTTCCACTGTCCATCCCCCCAACAGGGAGTTGTGGGCGATGGACAGATTGGTGAAGCATGTTTTTGCTTCAGCGACCTTTGCCTTATGGTCACTGAACTATTTTCACACTTAATTAGACTTGAGAGATTTGACTAAGTAATTATCAAATACTCTCTCAGGAGCTATTTCTGAAGAGGTTCAAGGTTTGGCAACCCTAGAGTCAATATCCAGTAGTTCTGTGAGGTTAGTTTTCAACATAGCTGAGGGGGACCTCAAGAGCAGCATGTTCAAGCATTTCCATGAGGAGGCATGCCTTGATGCACTTATGTGATTTTGCGGAGCAATTTAAATACAATTTTGTCAATGTCCTCTTTGATGGAGCAGTTTGGCCCTAAAGTAAACACTGTCCAGGTGTGAGAAGGATGGGAAGACCTTGTCTGCCATGGGCATACATTTTTCGCCCCCCCCCCAAGAATCTACTCCAGGAATCAACAGAGTGGCCAGAAAATGTGGTTCAATAAATCCCAAGGTCCTTTGGGTTCCCCCAGGGGTGGGGGGTTCTCCAGTGGACATAGTCACCCTTCTGGCAGAGATGACCCGGAAAACCAAGATTCGAGAGAATCTTTCTTCGACAGATTCTACCAGCACTCCCGAACGGAGGCCCAACTGTCCATCTCTGGAGACATCCGGGAGTCGATTATCCCTGCATGAGAGAGCCTCGCTAGACTTAACAGAACATACTTGGGTGTAGAGGATTATATCCAGGGGTTGCATAATACTGTTTTTCCTACCACCACCAATTCCAGGAAAAATCCCCGATGTTCCACCCAGTCAGAGGGATTAAGCAGCAATTCAGATACAAAAGCTGCTAGGAAAAAAGAGTCATCCAAGAGGTTCCACCAGACCAGATATGATCTAGAACTTACGCAAGGTTCTTTTTAGAGCCAAAGAAAATGGGGGACTGGAGACCAGTTTCGGATCTCACAAATCTAAACAAATCCGTTTACTGAACCAAGTTCTGGATGGTAACGGTTCAGTCCATTCTCCTTTTATTGAGCAAGGATGCCTGGATGTGTTTGATAGATCACCAGGATGCCTATTATCACATAAAAATGAACAGACAATCCAGAAAGCTCCTATGCTTCCACCTGGGAGACATTCACTATCAATTGAGAATACTGCCCTGTGGACTCAATACAGCCCCCAGAGTATTCACCAAATGCATGGTAGTAGTAGCATCTTACCTCAGACTGCAGGGATACCGGGTGTTTCCCTACCTGGATGACTGAATCATAATTGCTCTGACCAGGCATCAACTCATTCATGCAAGGGATCAAGTTCTCCTTATGTGTACTCTCCGAGGAATAACCATAAACTACAGTAAATCATGACTTCAGCCAACTCAAACATTGGAATTTATTGGACACTTCTCAATACAAAGTCAGCCATTGTTTCCCTTCCACCACACCAAGTTCAAACAATAAGGTTTAATCTTAGTTCTGTTAGCTAGATTTTACATGCGGATCCTTCAATGGATGCTTACTACACAATGGTCGATCCTTCATCGGTCATTGTCATACTGGATAAGAATTGCCAAGACTTGCAAAAGAGGTCTGAATTGGTGGATCCAATCTGACTAAATGCTTCATGGATTTTCTTCATCCCCCAACAGCCCAAGACCATAGTGACCATGGATGCTTCTCAGATAGGGTGGGGGAGCATTGTCTGGGGAAGACAGTCCAGGGTACTTGGTCCCCTGAAGAGGCTAGTTTGCACATAAATGTTCTAGAAATGAGAGCAGTGCTGTTGGCGTTGCAAGCACTTAAAGATGTTCTTCCATCTGGGACAATTGCGATTCAAATGGACAACTTGTCAGTTGTCTGGTACATCAACAAACAAGGGGGAACCAAATCTTACCCATTGTGTCGAGAAGCTCTCAGGGTCTGGCATTGGGCAATCTCTTCCAACCATGTCCTATTAGCGACACACATTCCAGGGAAATCCAAGGTGATTGTGGACAAACTGAGCAGGTACATTCTTCTTTCACACAAGTGATCTCTCAACCAGACAGTGGCTGACAAGATTTTCCATCAGTGGGGCCAGCCATGCTATGATCTTTTTGCCTCTCTCCTAAACAACAAGTGCAACAACTACATTGCCCTGATTTCCCCACAGGGGAAGTCCTTGAGGGATGCTCTACTTCACGATTGGCCCTCCAGTCTTCTTTATGCCTTCTCACCAACTCCATTGATTCCAAAATTTCTGCAGAAAGCTGCCAGGTCGAAGAGAACAGTAATCCTCATTGCCCCCTATTGGCCTCGACAGATTTGGTTTCCCTTCCTCTGGCCTCACCTGGTTCAACCACTGTAGAACCTAGATCTGACTCCGGACCTCCTGTCTCACCCAACAGGTATGTCGCACCCAGATATACCAAACCTCAAGCTGACAGCTTTGCTTCTCCAATTCCCTTAGTAGACAGGCAGTCTATGCTGTCATCATTTGTCTGACATACGATTTTATCTTCCCATAAACCCTCAACAAGAAAAACATATTCCAATAAATGGGAAAATTCGTCCTTGGGGCACACCCACACAATCTTGACCCCTTTTCACCTCCTAGTAATCATATTTTAGATTTCCTGGCACACCTATTTCAAAACAATGCTAGTTCTTCAACCATTAAAGTACAACTAGCAGCAATTTCAAATTTTCGTACAGGTTTTAGTGGTGCATCCATAACTTCACAAATTGAGCAAGGCCTTTTTAAAAGGGACCCTTCTTCTAAGGCCTCCCTTTAAAGACTTCACTCCTGTATTTGATTTAAATCTGACGCTACAGTCCGTCACACAACCCCCTTTTGAACCAGCTACATGTGACCTTAAATATCTTACATGTAAGACATTTTTCCTGGTTCCCATTACTTCTGCAAGAAGAATTACCGAGACTCTAGCATTGTTTTCTTAACATCCATACTTGGCTTTCCACAAAGATAGTGACTTTATGTACCAATCCGTCCTTTCTGATAAAGGTGGTGTCAGAATCCAATATCAATAGGGCCATTAATCTATCAGTGTTTTTTCCCAAGTTTGCCAACAAAGGAGAATACCCTAAATTTACTGGATGTTCATAGACAATTGCATTTCTATTTACATAGAATAGAGAAAATCAGAAAAGCTGACCAGCTGTTTATTTCATTCTCTGAACCAACCTAGGGAAAACTAGTTTCCAAAGTTACCTTATCAAAGTGGTTGACAAATTGCATTTCCTTTCTCTATACTAAATTGGGCATTACTGTTACACATCCCTTGAAAGCACACACCACTAGATCCATGGCTACTACCACAGTTTTTCAATCAAGAATGTCCATGGATGATATATAGGCAACAGCAACTTGGGCTACTCCCCATACCTTTGTCACTCATTACAAGCTGAATCTGGTGTCCAGAGTTAGGGCATCATTTGGTTCTATAGTGCTCAGGAATATCCTTCCTTGACTCTACCCTGGGCACAGGTTGTTATAGACGCTTTCCCACTTTTTGAGGATAGAATGAAGATTGAAATCATCAGATAAAGAAGTTATGTACTTAGGCAACACAGATGGAACGTTATGGTATCTTCATTCTTCCTCAACTCCCCTGCCACCAACCCCCACCCTAAGGCTTCTAGTGCAATGAGTGTTTACAAGGTCTCTATATACTTATTTCTATATATGACTTCTGGATATGGCTTTTCCATGATTCTCTAGAGTTTTCTTACTCTAATGTAGCAGCAAACAAGATCTGAGGTAATTTGTTAGGTGTATTGTGGGTATGGGAGAAGGTCAAGAGATTTGGTGCCTGCGAGCTTTAGTAATGGCCGAGTTAGATCCGACGGATCGAATCTGAACCCACTTGTTGAAGAAGAATGAAGATAGACAACGCAGATGGAATGTTATGTTAAGTTCATAACTTTTTCCTGTTTGCGCTCCTGATCTTTATCATTTTCCTGTCATATTATGATTATCTTAATATATTACTATAATATATATATCATAGAATAAAAAATGCAACCACCAGCAGCCAAAGGTCACCCAGGAGAACAAACTTCAAATGTAAAAACCAAAAACTCCAAGCGACCACCACAGCTAAAAGCATATGTCTTCTTCTTCTTCTTTTGGCTGCTCCCGTTAGAGGTCGCCACAGCGGATCATCTGTTTCCATATCTTCCTGTCCTCTGCATCTTGCTCTGTCACACCAACCACCTGCATGTCCTCTCTCACCACATCCATAAACCTTCCTCTTTTCCTGTTACCTGGCAGCTTCATCCTTAGCATCTTTTTCCCAATATAGTCTGCATCCCTCCTCAACACATGTCCAAACCAACATAATCTTGCCTCTCTGGCTTTGTCTCCAAACCTTCCAACCTGGGCTGACCCTCTAATATACTTATTCCTAATCCTGTCCACCCTTGTCACACCCAGTGCAAATCTTAACATCTTTAACTCTGCCACATCCAGCTCTGACTCTTGCCTTTTTGTCAATGCCACTGTCTCCAACCCATATAACATAGCTGGTCTCACTACCCTCTTGTAGACCTTCCCTTTCACTCTTACTGGTACTCGACTGTCACAAATCACTCCTGACACTCTTCTCTACCCAATCCATCCTGCCTGTACTCTCTTCTTCACCTCTCTTCCACACTCACCATTACTCTGAACTGTTGATCCCAAGTATTTAAACTCATCCACCTTCGCAACCTCTACTTCCTGCACCCTCACCATTCCTCTATCCTCCCTCTCATTCACACACGCATATTCTGGCTTAGTCCTGCTGACCTTCATTCCTCTTCTCTCTAGAACATATCTCCACCTTTCCATGGTCTCCACCTGTTCCCTACTCTCACTACAGATCACAATGTCATCTGCAAACATCATAGTCCACGGGGACTTCTGTCTGATCTCTTCTGTCAGCCTGTCCATCACCATTGCAAATAAGAAAGGGCTCAGAGCTGATCCTTGATGTAATCCCACCTCCACCTTAAATGTATCCGTCACTCCCACCGTAGACCTCACCGCTGTCACACTACCCTCATACATATCCTGTACCACTCTTACATACTTCTCTGACACTCCCGACTTCCTCATACAATACCACAACTCCTCTCTAGGCACCCTGTCATATGCTTTCTCTAAGTCCACAAAGACACAATGCAACTCCTTCTGACCTTCCCTGTACATCTCCCTCAACACTCTCCGAGCAAACATTGCATCTGTAGTGCTCTTTCCTGGCATGAAACCATACTGCTGATCACTAACCATCACCTCCCTTCTTAACCTAGCTTCCACTACTCTTTCCCATAACTTCATGCTGTGACTGATCAGTTTAATCCCTCTGTAGTTACTACACCTCTGCACATCACCCTTATTCTTAAAAATCGGTACCAAAACACTTTTTCTCCATTCCTAGGGCATCCTCTCACTTTCCAAGATTTCATTAAACAATCTAGTTAAAAACTCCACTGTCATTTCACCTAAACACCTCCATGCTTCCACAGGTATGTCATCTGGACCAACAGCCTTTCCATTCTTCATCCTCTTCATAGCTATCCTTACTTCCTCCATGCTGATCCACTGCACTTCATGATTCACTATCTGCATATCATCCAACCTTCTCTCCCTCTCATTCATCAGCCCCTCAAAGTACTCTTTCCATGCTAAAAACATACGTAGTTTATTAAAAATACGACAGGATAAGTGCTTTCACACACAGTGCTTTTTCATAACTTCTTTTTCCTGTTTGCGCTCCTGATCTTTATCTGTCATTTTCCTGTCATATTATAATTATCTTAATATATTACTATAATATATATCATAGAATAAAAATGCAACCACCAGCAGCCAAAGGTCACCCAGGGGAACAAACTGCAAATGTAAATACTAAAAACTCCAAGTGACCACCACAGCTAAAAGCATACATAGTTTATTAAAAATACGACAGGATAAGCCCTTTCACACACAGTGCTTTTTCATATCCATGGTTTTTATAATATATATCATAGCAGCAAACTTGATCTGAGGTATTATGGTCAGAAGCATTATGGGTAAGGGAGGAGCTTAGGATTCGGATCCTAGAATCTGCAAAAAGTGGCCGAGGGTTTTATCTCCAGTGATCGTCTCCTTGTGGTGACTCCAGTGGAATTTGTGTTACCTAGTTTTTCCAGTCTTTTCCAAGGGGAGTCTTTGTTTTCCTGCTACAGTTCTTGGACTTTTTTCGTTTGTTGTTGTGTTGTTTGCAGGTTCTACACATGGAGCTTACTAATATTGAATTAGACTTTCATCCAGAGACGAGGACAACTGCTGTACCGGCCTGGGATTTGCTTAAGCATTGCAGTGAGAATCCTTTATTGACTCTGGAATTGACAAATCAACCGCATGTGTTACCAACAACCCCAAATGGTGAGAGTATTATTGAGTTCAATAATTTATATAAAGTGCTTCAAGATGACTTATACCAGCTACAGAGATTAGCGTGGCAGAGACTGCATTTAGAGGCATGCAAACATTTTAAAATAGTACCTAGAGGCATGCGTGTCTTTTGTATGCCCTCCTATGGAGATAGCCACCCTCAGCTGCTGAGGAAATGGCAGGATCTCAACATCCAGTTAGGTTTCAGTTACATTAACCTGCTGCTAGAGTATTTCTCTCCACTGGAAGCTGAGCTAAGGAATAAGATAGACTTACAGCATACAGCCATGTTAGAGCGTTTCAAGACTGATTATTTCACCAAGAGACTAGACTCGCTTTGGGCTCAGGTACATTCTTTTAGTGATAGACTAAAGAGTGTCAAGCATAGAAAACTTATAAGGGATGCCCATGACTTTGCCCATGGTCAAGTCTTTTTATGGCCCAGAACTGAAAATGTACGACCACAGAACACATCCAGTAATGGGCCTCAAAACAACGCTCCAAGTTTTTCATCCACGCCTACAGTTATCTCCAGTACTGAAGCAACATCGGCCCACTCAGCTCCAACTATTGTTAATAATATGGTCCACACAGCATTGGTACCTAACAATTCTGCCTCTATTCTTGCTGATGATGCTAGTTTGGACAGTGGCACACCCCCTCCTAACCAACAGGCAGCCAAAACGTATCTACAAGCAGGTGCCAAACCAAAGGACACATCCTCTGCTAGTAACTGTTTTTTACCTTTCCCGGTCAAGCAACAGCAAGGTTGGCGAGGCCGGTCGAACAGCAGAGGACCAAGGAAAAGAAAGGGTTCCATGGAAAAATACGAAAACACAAGGAAACAAAGAATTTGAACTCTTTAGTGTGTAATATTTCAGATTATGTCTTGTCTGGTTCAGATTTGTCTTTACTGGAGAAAAGTCTTAATTTTATTCCTTCACAAGCTAGCTTTTTGAGTGATGTTTTAGTAGACTTAAGGTTATTTTGCCGTAATGTCTCACTAAAGATTTTGTTTAAGAATAACAGTGTCATGGATTCTAGCACTTTAAAGAATTTTTTTAGAGTCAAAAGCAGTTTTACTCCCATAATGCCACACAATGTGGAGAGCTTCCTAAAAATGTGTGAGAATGATTTCTATGAATGGTTTAGATCCAAAAAGAAAAGGTGTTGTTTTTTTAATGTAAACAAAGATGAACAACGTTCCATCCAATCCCTGAAAAATAATGAACACATTGTAGTTAAGCCTGCTGACAAGGGTGGGGCAGTGGTTATCATGAATTCATCAGAGTATTCAGATACTATGATCAGTATGTTATCAGATGCTGAAGTATATGAAATAATAAGTAGAGATAAGCTTAAGAAAATTGTTAAACTGTTGCACGATAACCTCTATGACCTCTTGATGTGTGGCCAGATAAGCTGTGAATTATATGAGTACTTCTTAATAGAGTTTCCCATCATTCCGATGATTAAAGGTCTACCCAAAATACACAAGGGCATTAAACCAGTACCAATGAGACCTATAGTATCTGGTGAACGATGGATAACGTCCACCATTTCCTCCTTTGTGGAAGGGTTATTACGACCTTTGGTGGATGATATCCCCGTCATTTTGAAAGACTCTTACCAACTCATTGAGTTTCTTAAAGGTTTTGAGCCTGATAGAAGGGTAGATAATTTATTATTAGTGACTATGGATGTTAAGAACCTTTTCACCAGCATTCCCAATGATCTGGGACTTCAGGCCATCAGAGAGATCCTTGTTACCAATTCTGGTTACAGCAGCAATAGACAAATTTTAATTAACTGCCTCCTTGAGATGATACTTGACAACAATGTCTTCCTGTTCCAGAATCAGCTATACTTGCAGAAATGGAGGGTTGCCATGGGCACCCCCTGTGCGAATAGTTACGCTAATCTGGTAGTCCATCATTGGGAGCTGAATCACTTATTCAAACATTTAGATTACAATAAAGTCAGAATGTACAAGAGATTTGTTGATGACGTTCTGTTTGTGTGGGAGGGTACAGAAGCAGAATGTCTGAAGTTCATTTCAGAGCTAGAAGCAACCTCCACATTTCTAAGGTTTACAGCTGAAATATCCTCCTATCAGGCACATTTTTTGGATCTCAAGCTGGAATTTAAAGCCAACAGGATAGTTACTTCTTTATATAGAAAACCCACCTGGAGGAACACATTGTTACGCTTTGAGAGCATGCACCCCAGGTTCACCTTTAAAGGAATAGTCCTAAGTCAAATGTATAGAATTTGCAGAATATGTAGTGACAGGAATATCTTATTTTCAGAACTCAGTAATTTGGAAGATTTATTTAAAGAAAGGGGTTATCCCCCAAAACTAGTAAATGACTGTAAGCAGGAAGTCATCCTGAAGGTTTTGGGCAGAACAGATGATCCTGCTCTAGGTGTGATTACTCCTCTACCTTACTCTATGAGAAAAGGTAGATTTACTGATAGTTTGAGTTATGTCACCCAGTATACTAGTGATGTTGTCCATCACAATAAAATCATTACTAGAAATTGGAATGTCTTGATTACTGATCCATTCACCAAGCAACTTGTGGGCAATTGCCCAAGGTTTAGCTATAAGACTTGCCATAACCTGAAACAAATCTTATGTTTAGAACAGACGTTACCTTTAGGTAATAACTTCAGAGACGTAGATGGGATGTTCCCTTGTGGGTCCTGTCACATGTGTCCTTATGTTTCCAAAAATGTTAGTTTTTCACACCCCGATGGGTCTTTTACATTTATACCCAGGTTTTACAGTGATTGCAATAGCACTAACTTAATCTATTTAGCAACATGTGACTCCTGTGAGGCCTTTTATGTAGGCCTCACTAAGAGGAGACTTTGTGACAGGATATATAACCACTGCTATGATATCAAGAAAGCCAATGTAAGTAATGCCCTGGCTAAACATATTGTAGAATTCAATACACATAGATTTAGTTTTATGGTCCTGGAATTGCTCTTCATTAGTAGCAGGGAAGGAGACAATATGAACCAGTTGGCTGTTAGGGAACTTAAATGGATACTCACACTGAAGGCGCACTTACATCCAGGCATTAATCAATATGTGTCTGTTAAACCGGTTCTTAACAACAGGAAGCTATAACACTGGATATATTTCAAGCTATTTGGCATGAGGTTGTATCCAGGTCCCTCATCATCTTCTTGACCACATTTATGGCTGAACAAAGTTGGTTAAACACTCAATTCCACGAATGTCTAGTTATACCCAGTATGTCCTTCACTGGACTCAGGAGGTTTTCCCATATTTTAGGGTTCATTTACCTTTCATGGGTTAATGGTTTTTCCTGATTGTGTGATCAGGTTTTTATATATCCTTTTCATATGTTTACATTTGAAGTCAGTAGTAATTGAGCCATGTTTTTAGATCTTGTCTTTTACTGTACTATGTGCATGGTTTTTATTTTTATTCTTAACCAACCACAGCTCTTGGTTGCCGTTCACATATGGTCATTTTTATGCCAGTGTTGTTGACAGTCATTGTTTCATGTTTGAACCCCCTTATACGCCCTCCATTTGTTTTGATACTTGGCATTCCATGCTCTTCCAGTTAATTATGTATTATATAATAATCACACTTTTTAGTAGGTTTCATGCTTGGTATTTATCTGTGTGGCCACTGTTTGAATTGGTACATTTTTTTGTTTTAATGTTATTGTTTATGTTTGTATCTGCTGTAGTTCTTGTTTTATGCTTGGTGTGGATTTTAATGGTTTGATGTTTTATATTTTATATTCATGACGGCAGATGTCTCCACCGAGTTTGTATTTATTTTCATATCTATTCTCCATCAGCATTATATATATTATTGTAGCTTGTCAGTATATTTATAGTGCTTTCAGCGTGGCACTTTAGCTCGCAATATGCGAACTTTGATTGGGTAGAGCTGGAACTGTGCGTAGATTTCAGTATTCTAGCCTGGTCCTATGGCGCTTTGACAGGGCTGTCTGTTGCACGCATGTCTGTGGAGGCGGAGTGGTTTCTCCGCGGGTTTACGCTTATCATTTTCATTATTGGCTTTTTATCTTTTATTCTTTATTATATTAACCTGATGCTGTAGCTGAGTTGATTGGTCACTCGGCATTAGTATGGTTAAAGAATTTTAATTGATATACAGCATGAAGGCATTTTGAGTTTGGGAAGTTGCTTTTGATGACATATCAACAGATGCAGCATTTGCAATTCTTGTTTATACACAGACAGCTTGGGTGAGTAAGCTGCTGTTGTTGTTTACGTTTGGACTGCCATTTGCGGTAGTATACTGTTCGCATATGTTGGATCAGTCCTGATCGCAGGACAGTTTTTCTTGTAGGTTTTATGTGCTTTCTTGTGATGTCGCTTTCAGGGATTGTTTGTACCTAGATAGCGACTCTAGAATTAATCTTGATAAAAGGTATAGTTATAGCTGTATACCGATATATAGTTTTTCACATGCAGCACGTTTTGTTTTTTGTTTTAATCATGATCATGCATTGATATATAGTTTTGTGAGACAGTCATTTTAGCTAGTCATGTTTTTAAATAGCGATTAGTCGTGCTGCTGTTTTATATAGTCTATTTATGACTTTTATGCATTGGCCTTCATTGAGCTTGTGACATCTTTACGCTGTTCTTTTAAATGGGATATTGAGGAGTAAAATGTAATCATTTACCTAATTGTTTAATTACTGTTTAATTAGTTGGTTTGAGCGCCAAAGATTTCAGTATATAAACTTGTTATATCTAATGTTTTCTACACCTGAAGAAGCGTAGTATAGCTACGTGAAAGCGCTTGTGTTTTTGTTCGTTAATAAAGAAGGTTTTATCTCCAGTGATCGTCTCCTTGTGGTGACTCCAGTGGAATTTGTGTTACCTATCTTAATATATTACTATAATATATATCATAGAATAAAAATGCAACCACCAGCAGCCAAAGGTCACCCAGGAGAACAAACTGCAAATGTAAAAACCAAAAACTCCAAGTGACCACCACAGCTAAAAGCATACATAGTTTATTAAAAATACGACAGGATAAGCCCTTTCACACACAGTGCTTTTTCAGATCCATGGTTTTTATAATATATATCATAGCAGCAAACTTGATCTGAGGTATTATGGTCAGAAGCATTATGGGTAAGGGAGGAGCTTAGGATTCGGATCCTAGAATCTGCAAAAAGTGGCCGAGTCAGATCTGATGGTCAGATCTGAACCCATTGATTGAGGAAGAAAGAAAATGGACAACTCAGATGGAACATTATGGTGAGTATATAACTTCTTGTTTTGCTTAGGTGAGCCACTCAAGATCACACAGTAGGCAAATGACTGAAGGAATCAAATTTTGTATCACAGGAACTACAGGCTACAACCTTAACCCTTTGTACGAACTCCCAGATGATGATCTGGATCTTTTATTGTTGATGAGGATTACTTTTACTATATAATGAGACATCTAGGTTTCAGACTTCATATATTTCAGAAACACATGACAGTAAAAAAAGAAGTTATGTTCTTACAGTAATGTTCCATCTGAGTTGTTGCTTTTTCATTTGTCTTCAACCTGTGGGTTCGGATCCAATATCTGATCTGACTCAGCTGTATACTTACTACAGCTCTAGGATCCAAAAAAATCTGAGCTTATCCCATATCCATAATGCCCCGCTCTCCCTTCAGCCTCGGATTGAGTTTGCTGCTCACAAGGTAACTATGTTATATATGCAAGGTAAAAACACATGTATGTCCCTGAATAGAATAGAACAAGGGTACTTCAGAAGCTCAAAACAGATACAGGCGTGACCAAAAAACATCTGCCAGGTCTCCAGAGAGGAAGAATTTGAAGGGGGATGGAGGGAAAGAAGGTTGAAGACAAATGAAAAAGCAACAATTCAGATAGAATATTATGGTAAGAACATAACTTCTTTATCTGAAGTTGTTGTTTTTCATTTAATCTTCAACCTGTGGGCAGAGTCCCCAGCTACATAAATCTTGGGAGGCCCTTATGGGGGGATATTCCAGAGCACAGCAGAACCATATGAGGCCCTGTTTCTGGAAGTAATGTCAAGTTTGTAGTGAGATATAAAGTATGTGAACTTGACAAAGTAGCTGCAGAGCAAAGATCATCAGTAGGAACTCTAGACCAGAAAGCAGCATTAGTGGATACTGACCTAGTAGAATTAACTTTGATGGTGCAGACAAAGGTATTCCTCTAATAGAGTAAATCAGTGAAATGCAGCTTTTAATTCAGTTTGCCAGAGTAACTTTGGAAACTGGTTTCCCAAATTTAGTCTTTTGAGTATGAAACAAAAACTGACCAGACTTTCTGAAGTGTTTAGCCCTATCCAAATAAAAATGTAATTGTATATGCGCATCTAGCATATGGAGTTTGTATTTGTTTTTGAAATTATAGAAGAAAACTGTAAGATTGATGACCTGATTACTATCAGCTTCAGAAGCAACCTTGGGCAGGAAAGAAGGGTTGGTATGCAACGTCACTCTATCTTTGTGTGAAAGACCAAATAGAGTGGCTTGATGGATAACGCTTGAAGTTCCGACACTCTTTTAGTTGAAGTGATGGCTACTAAGAAAGCAGTATTCCATGAAAAAGCTTCAAATCAACCTTTGCTGCTGGTTCAAAGGAAGGCATAACCAACGCTTGTAAGACCATAAGATCCCATGGAGGAATGGGATCTTTAATGGAAGGATGAAGAAGATAGGTGCCCTTGAGGAAAGTTTTGCACAACTTAGAAGCCAAAGTAATTAATTTTATTCAACATGAAAGTTCAAGATAGCTACCAGTTGCACTTTCACAGTAGAAAAGCTAGCTCCATTACAAAAAATGGACATTAAAAAAAATCTAAAACAGCAGGAACAGGAGCTGTAAAAGGATCCAGATGGTTTTGGTGGGCCCAAATAGAAAATCTCTTCCACTTGCTGTTATATACTTTCCTGGTGGAAGCTTTATACGCTGCCACTAAAATTTCTCTAACTGGGGAAGAAAGTTCAGGATTTCTAGCCATCAATGGAAATGGAGCAACCAAGTGGTCAATTTTAGGTTGGATAGATCTGGGTGAGGAAGTCCTGAAGGATGGGAGGGAAGGTCCAGAATGGGATCTAGAGTACATGATGGACGTACTAGGTGAGATCAAAGGAAGGGAAACCATACTTGTCGAGGCAGAAAGGGAGCAATGAGGATTACTTTGCTCTTCAACTTCTGAGCTTTCTGAAGAAACTTGGGAATGAGATGAATGGGGGGGGGGGGTTGCTAAGCATAAAGCAGTCTGGGGAGGCCAAGCAATGACTAGAGCATCTTTCGGTGACTGTCCCTGAGGAGGGATCAGGGCAAAAACAATTGCTGCATTTGGTGTTGGAAGGAGACAGAGAGATCACAGCAAAGTTGACCCCATTTCTGGAAGATCATGTTTGGGACTGAAAGGTTCAGAGACCACTCGTCAGGCCTCAGAATGGTACTGCTGAGCCTGTCTGCTACAGTGTTTAAATTCCCTGAAATGTGCATTGCTGCTAGAAAGTGGTTGCGGGAGATCGCCCATTGCCACAACCTCATAGCCTCTCAACATAAGAGGGTAAGACTTGGTTCCTCCCTGCTTGTTGATGTACCAAACAGCAGACATGTCTGTCAGAATTGCAATGGTTCCTGAGGGGAGAGAGGTAGGAAGAGATTGCAATGTTAGGAGCACCGCTCTCTCTCCAGAACACTGATATGCAAGTTGGTCTCTAAAGTGGACCAGGTGCCTTGGAATGTCTGACGCAGGTAATGCCCCCCCCACCTCAGCTTGGAGGCATCCATGGTCACAATGGTCTTTGGAGGGGGAAGGACAAAGGGGCAACCTTGTTCTAGAATCTGTGACTGAAGCCGCCAGAGAAGAGATTGCTTGCATACTCAAGATAGTCTGATTGGTTGGTTTAGAGGGTAATAAAGGAGGGACCATTGAACTGCTAAAGTCCATTGAAGAACTCTCGTGGAGATGAGCTGTAAGAACAAGAGTTATGGAGGCAGCCATGGAGCCCAATGATCTTAAGACAAGACAAGCTGGAGGCATAGGAATGTCTAGAATTTGTTTGAGATGGAGTCTGAGTGTGGAGATCTTGACCAGGGCAAGAAGTACTAAGCACTGTGTAGTGTCTAAACAGGTTCCGATGAAGTCTATCACCTGTACCAGGTGTAAATGAGATTTGTTTAGGTTGATTGGGATACCCAAGGTTGAAACTAGTTGAAGTAGGAAATCACTGGCTTGGAGGAGTCTGTGTCCAGTGGGACCAGTGAGGACCCAATTGTCCAGATAGGGAAACATACACAATCCTCACAGTCTCAGGTGAGCTGCCACTACTGTCATGAATTTGGGGAACATGCTGGGGACCATGGTGAGACCAAAGGAGAATACTCTGAACTGGTAATTGTCTCCCAGCCAGAAGTGGAGAAAGCTTCTGGAGCTCCTGTTCATTTTGATGTGATAGTAAGCATCTTGAAGTTCTATCAAGCACATCAAGTCATCCTTCTGCAGGAAGGGCAGAATGGACTGAATTGTGACCATTCAGAATGTTGAATAGGCAATGGACTTGTTCAGGTTTGTCAGATCCAGAATGGGTCTGAGGTCCCCCATATTCTTGGGCACGAAAAAAATCTGGAATAGATGCCTGATCCGAACTGGTTTTCGGGACAATTTGGATGACTCTTTTTGCAAGCAGCTTTGAAATTTCTAAGGCTGCAGACTTCCTCTGACTGGGTGGAACATTGGGGAGGGACTTGGGTGGAGAAGGATTTTGGAAAAAGGGAATGACATAGCCTCTGGATATTATGTTTAACACCCAGCGGTCATTTGTGATGGCTTCCCAGGCTGTTGGGTGTAGAGAAAGACATCTCCCGACTGCCTCTAGTGGCAAACAGTCAGGGAGTCCTTCAGGATCACTGATTGGGCCTGTCCGAGAAGGTATCTTGAGACCCCTAGTTGATGGGACCCCCACTGCCACGAGGGAGGCATCTGCTATTTGCACCATTTCCACCTCTTCCTGTGGAGGAAAAGTCTCCCTGTGATTCCTAGAAATGACCTTGAGATCTTCAGAATCACAACTTTTTGCTACCACATTAGTTCACAGTAAAGGACCGTTGAGGGGTGGCAGAATGGATTCTGATGGCAGACAAGGTCTTCCTGTTCTTCTCACTCTTTGAGAGCATGTCTCTAAGCATGGGACCAAACAAAGATGATCCGTCAAAAGGGGCATTAGAAAAAGATGCTTTAAAGGGTTCTGTGAAATCACTGAGCTGCATCCACACGTGGCGGCTTATAGCCGTGCCTGAACTGGCCACCAGTGAGGCACCCTGTGTCCCATGCGAGATTAGCCTC